>NC_042615.1:351969434-352269434 GCF_901001135.1 Rhinatrema bivittatum
CTTACAGTTTTTAGAGAGATGGTTTTTTGAAGAGCAATATCTGTAAACATGACTCCATACTCTAAGCAAGTTTTGCACTCAATTAGTTGTCTTTTCCCTAAAGCCACAGCATTTCTTTAGAAGGTAAGGTTTTCTGTGTGTAGGGCATTGTCTATCTGGGTCTTCCCAATATGTGGGAGAATGTCCCACTGGGTGCACTCATACAGGGAGCTTAAGTTGTAATTTCAATTGTCCTCCCCATCGGACAAAGCAAGGAAAAGCTCTGACAAGCCAGTACCTAAAAAGGAAAAGGTCAAAGTCTCCTAAGTGACATTAGTTGGACACACTTTGTGTACTTTGAATGTATGGAGAGTATTTACAAATAGTACTACAGTTCGGCAAACATTGAATACCGGCTTGTAACTTGTATGCACATCTCCTCCTGTTGGAGTCTGGAGCCACTCCAATTGAAATCGAGAATTTCTGATGCTGTACGAATGCACACCACTTGTGCAGTCGTTTTAAAGTTCTTTAATCGTCTTCTTGTGAGCCCCTGAAGCAGCCCCTTGATGGGCGAAACTCAGGCCTAGAGTCGAGCAATTAATAAACAGATTTCAAAGGACTTTTGGCTACTCCTTGTTTTTGATTCCTCACGGCTTTTCTAGACCGTCTTCCTCTTTTGTTTTGGGTCCACTCTGACATAGAGCATCTATTTCTAATCTACTACTGGAAATTATTTTCCAGCAATATTCAGAAAAGTAGCGAGAATAAGTTATCCGGCTAAACTTTAGCATTGATAACTTGTGACAGATATTCAATGGGATAAGTTTCTGATGATTATACATGCCTAAAGTTATTCAGGTAATATTACCTGGATAACTTAAATCTAATTGGATATATTCAGAATTTAGCCAGGTAAGTGGAAAAAAAATGTTCAGGCCTTCAGTTCTGATCCCCCAGCCCCCTCGCAAAATACTTTTAGACCCAGGCAGGCTATTGCCTAATTTCTACCCCAATCCCCAAAATTAAAAAAAAAAAGACACAGACTCTAGTTACCTCACCCCACAATATTGAAATGTAAAATACTAACGGTCTTCCTGCTTCCCCACCCTTCCCACCCACTTGAAACCTCAATTCCATCCATCTGGAACTCCCCCAAACCACCAAATTTGAGCTGGAGGCTGGTACTGTCTTATCTACTCCCGGCTGTTTTTATCATTGCTCTGACAGCAGTGGTAGGGAACAGTAAGACAGTACCGATTCCCAGCTTGGGTTTGAGAGGGTCTAGATGGGTGAGTAAGGTAAGCAGTGCCTTTCTTTTCAATAATGGAAGGAGAGGGGATTGGCCTTAGATTGCTAGAGTCTTGAGTCTTTTTTTTTCCATTTTGGGGGTCGGGATCGGACACTAGTCCATACATACTTTAAAGTATTTTGGAAGGGTAGGATGCTGATGAATCAGGCCTAAAGGCCTGGAATTTTTTTGTAAAATATACATATTCGCTATATTCCAAATATAGCTGGTTAAATATCAAATTATCTGGGAACACATACCCGGATAAGATTAGGGTTGCACCAGAGCAGTTCTAGAGTTATCCAGCTAACTTGGCCAGATAACACTGAAAATTGACATTATCTGGCTACATTGAATAACATTGTTAAGCCCAGGAATTTCTTCAGCCAGCTCTTGACTTATCCGGCTAGGTTTTTAGTCAGATAACTACTTAGCAAAATAAGTCAGAGGTGGTGAAAGTAGGGGGATTTTCAAAATCCACTAAGTTCTGAACTTAGCTAGACAAACTGAATATAGACCCCATCTATGTTTATTATGTAAAACACTTTGTAGTCTTGCAGGAATTGTGATTTATAAATATAAAATATTGTCAGAAGGGTGACTATCTCCTGTTAGGGTGTGTTAAGAGCTTTGTAACCATGTGAATTATCTTGTACAATTACAAATATAAAAATGCATATTTTTTCCAAATATCTGCTGCTTCTTTTGATATGTAATTTATACATTTCAGTGAGCTCACCCATCAATTCTTCCTCTCCTTGTCGTACCCATTCATCAAAAAGAGTCTGTGAGGATCGGAAGGTTAGAAGTAAATCTCCTATTCAAAAATTGCTCACTACTACACTAGATAACTTTGCTGCGCCCAGCATGTCAGAGAAAACCAAATCCCCCAAGGACACTTTCTCATATGATACATCCTTTACTAAATGTAAGTATAGTGTGAGGCCTATGCCCTAAATTGCTTTTAACCATTTTTAATATAAAGTAACCAATTATAGAGAATGTCTTATTGTCTGAGTAAGCTAGAGTAATTCTGGAATTAAATCTGTGATTTGCATACTAGCCCTGTTGCTCAGGCGATAGGGCTTTGTGCTCCAGTATGAGGAAATTGGGTTAAGAATCCTTATCTATTGGTGCTTATTGTGCCTGGGTATTTCATGGAGGTGGTACACTAAGGGCCTCATTTTCCACACCGCTCGTACACGATAAGGGACCTTTTGCACGCGAAAAGTCCCTTATCGCATGCGATACCAGGAATGGGGGCGGAGTCGGGACAGAGTCAGCCCCGGAAGAGGAGGAGTCGGGGCGTCACCGGGGCCGACTCTGCGCCAACACCGCAGACAGCGAAAAGATAAGTGCTTTTTCGCGGCAGTTTTCGCTCCCAATAGCTACACCTCCTATGGTGGCACTATTGGGCACGAAACCGGCAGCGATCGCACCGCGATGGTGCGATCGCTGCTGGCTAGCGCAGGCCCTCCCCCCCGTTTTGGCCCCCTGCCCCTCATCTTCTAAAAGTATCGCAGGCCTGCGATACTTTAGAAAATGAGGCCCTAAGTCCCAGGGAAGGAAGATGACTACTGCTAGTGTGACAGTCCCTGTTGGCCAATGAGTGTCACTAAGGATGTGCCTTAGAGGAAGTGCCCCTCCTATCCATAGGACAGTAAAGGCCTCCTGTGCCAATCAGGTATGCAGGGGAAGGGAAAACAGTAGAGACCTGCATAGGGCATAACTCCATAGGTAGTTGTGTTGAGGAAATCAAACTGATAAGCTGGATAAACATTACAGTCCTTATTATATTGCATATACAGAGCAAACCAGCAAGATGTTTTAGATGCTTGCAAACTATCCATTGCTTTACATGGAGCTGCACATAGTTTGCAGTTTGTCCAGTTGTCCACAATTTTCCACAGAAACCTGCACATTTGAACAGTTTGGGGCGGATTTTCCAAGGGTTTCATGCGTAACCCCGAGAATCCGGTCCTGCTCGCGCCGAACCTATTTTGCATAGGCCCGGCGACACGCGCAAGCCTATGTCCCGGGGCTTGAAAAAGGGGGCGGGGCCAGAGCCTTCAGGCACAGCGGCCATTGGCCACTGTGCCCGGGATCGCGGGTCAACTGTCGGCCGGCGCGTGTAACCTACGCATGCCCGGAGACAGGCGCAACTTATCAGATAAAGGTAAGGTGGGGTTTTAGGTAGGGCTGGGGGGGGGGGGGGGGGGAGGTTAGGTAGGGGAAGGGGGGGGGGGGCGGAAGGAAAGTTGCCTCCGAGGCCTCTCTGAAATCGGAGCGGCCTCGGAGGGAACAGAGGAAGGCTGCGCAGCTTGGCACGCAAGGGGGCATATTTTAAAAAGGTTAACTGTGTAATATACGCATGTAACCCTTTAAAACCCCTCCTGCGTGTGCTGAGCCTATTTTGCATAGGCTAGGCGACACGCACAAGCCCCGGGACGCGCATATGTCCCGGGGCTTGAAAAAATTGGTGGGGTGTGGGTGGGGAGGGGTAGGGCATGGGCAGAGGCCTCGCTACTGCCACTGGGCCCGGGGATCGCGTGCTGGCACTTGGCCGGCATGCGCAACCTACCCCTGCCCGGAGGCAGCTTAAATAATAAAACGAAGGTGGGGGGGTGGCGGAAGGAAAGTTCCCTTCCGAGGCTGCTCCGATTTCAGAGCGGCCTCAGAGGGAATGGGGAAAGTCCCATTGGGGCTCCCCTAGGGCTTGGCACACGCAAGGTGCACCCCCTTGCGTACGACCGACCCCCGGATTTTATAACATGTGCGCGGTTGTGCGCGGCATGTTATAAAATCGGGGCGTAGATTGTGCACGCTGGGTTGTGCGCACAAATCTACGCCCGCTCGTAAATCTTAAAATCTGGCCCTTTATGTGATATGATGCTTTAATGTGATGGAATAGTTCCAAAGAGGCACTTTCTAGTGTAATTTCCTATTGAAAGAAATAGTTTCCTATTACTTGGTAACTAGAAATTTTTTCTTACCATTCAGATTTGGTAGAGCATCTCACAGGGGTTACTGTACATATTTAGTTTATCAGCTTTGTAAACTTATAAATCCAAATTTGAAAGTTATGGCAAAAAGATGGCCTGGTTAATTTGCTGGCAAGGTTGTGAAACAGCATAATATAATCTGCTGAGGGTCCCTGGACTGCTACCTCTGGATCACCTCACTACTTGCCACCCTCTGGTGGTATACATCAGCTGTATAATAAAAGACAGAACTCTGTGTTTGTGCGTCTCGAGTATTGCCTAGTACTGTGGCTCCTCATGGGGCTCCTCCCATGGGCGTGGTCATCTCCTCAGTACCCAAGAATCCACTCAAACACCTCAAAACCATAACAGCGTGGGATCTCAGGAAAGTATTTTTTGGGTTTTAAAAATTTTATGAAATAAAGTGCATTAAGGACTTTTTGTAGGACTTATTGGGGTAAATGATTACAACAAATGTATGTAATACAGCTCAGCACAGATTTTGCTATGTAGGCAGAGGAATTTTAAAATGGAAAAAAGAAAAAATAATTCTTGCATAATCTTTATGGGTCATCGACTCTGGATAAATTGTTTACTGTACAACTGATATGTTGAAAATGTGTTTCCTCCTTTTGTTTGATTACTAAATACAAAAAAGGTGGCACAGAACAACCAGTGTAAAATTCTCACAGCACACTTACCCACGTAAATCAAAGAGTTTATTTACACAAAATGACTTCTCACAATATATATTTTAAATGTGTTTATATAATTCTTCTAGTTAATGATATAGTATTTCACATTTAGTGACTCATCTTTCTCCCTTTAGCCGAAAGGTCCATTGAAACTGCTGGAAAGACAGGTCGGGAAAATACAGACCAAATTAGAGTGCTTGAAAAATCTGGTTGAAGATTTACAATCAAAATCCCCAAGGTACAGTAATTAACCCATTGCAAATATTAATATGAATAACAGGATGTTTTAAACCATTGGTAAGAGGTTTTATTACAGGATTGAATATTTCTGTTGCTCTGAAACTATGAGGGTAATTTTCAAAGGCATTTCTGCAGGTAAAATGGTGCTTTACCTATGGAAAAGATTTGTTATAAAACCTCCCCACCCAATATGTGGGTAGTGTGCATACCATCTGTATACTCATACATTTACCCCAGACTGAGAGGAGGCAACCCCAGGGTTGGAGTTGGGGAAGGGTTTGGATTGGCATATATATTTTTGTGTTTCAAAAGTATGCACAAAAATTTTCACGAAAAGTTCTGCATGCATCATAGGTGTTACTGTGTGTGGGTAAATTTGGTGGGATAATATTCAAAGTTGACTAAGATTTTATTTTTCATTTATTTTAATAATATATTATTGTAAATCACTCTGGGTCAAACTCTTATTTGAGGAGGATGGTATATAAGTGTAATGGTGATATAACAGATGCACATGAGTCTGCTTTGAAAACTGATGTAACTTACACATGTATTTGTCACCTAATTAACCCCTAGATTCATCAAAATACATTTTTAATGCATGGATTACACCCGCAGTAAGAAAAAGGGGTGTGTTTAGAGTAATTTTACAATTACCACACCATGCGATAACATACCACTTTGCATCAGTAGTATTGCATGGTGCAGTAAACTTATTGTGCTCTGTAATAATTCCTATTTTCACATCTTGTAGGGGAAGAGAGAGAGAGAGTGCCTATCAACAAGGCCTTTATAATAGTGAGGTATTTATAGCTCTATAGGAGAGCCATCTAATAGCTCAAAGTGAGTTGGTGGAGGTGGTTTAGGGGCCAATTTCTCATGTAGAGTGAGACGTATGAACAGAACAGTACACCTCGGGGGAGATTTGACGTCATTTGGAATGAGAAAATTCTCACAAAGATGCCATTTATACTATGTTTTCTTACTCTAGCTTGATGGACTCTATAACAGAGTACCATCAAGCTAGGGTAAATGAAATTTTTACTATGTTATCTTGTCCAAACCTCTGTTAAAAACTCTAAGCAAGTCGCTTTGACCACATCCTCCACAAATTCCACAGTTTGATTTTGCACTGAGTAAAAAAGTACTTTCTCCAATTTGTATAAAATTTGTAAGTTGTTAGTTTCAGAAGTTTAGACATGTGCTGCCCCCAAAATTATTGGTTTGGTTCATGTTTTTGTTCAGGGTAGGGGAGTTCATTTAATTTTTTTTTCAGTTCAGTTGGTTTGCCAAACCAAAAAAAAAAAAAAACAAACCATTACACAAAAAAAACAAAAGCAAAATAAATTCATAGATTTAAAAAATCTGACCTTTGGCGGCCCTTGCTAGGCTTTCCCAGGCCAAAAAACTGCTTGGGCTTTACTCCAAGGCCTAAGCTAGGGCTAGGTCTGGGGCCCTTCTGCTGTAAAGTTGCCATGGCGAAGGAGCTACCAACCCGGCCCCAACTTATCCCCTTCCTGAATTCAGCCTTAAATGAGCAGAAGCTAGGCCTAGTCACTCCTGCTCAGGCTCAGTGCTTTAAAAATGGCACTTCTGCCTGGAGAATATCACCAAAATGATGTCACTTTCACACCTTTTTCAGGTGTGGCCAGCGCCTCTTTGATGTATAAACCATAGAAATGTTTGGTCAACCATCAAAATGACTCCAGTCATACTGGTGGAAGATGCTGAAGCTCTAACTTTAGTGCTATCCTCTAGGCCAGCAGTTCTCAACCAGTGTGTCGCCAAGAACACGCAGGTGTGTCGCCACACTTCCCAGTCCCCCGCTGACCCAGCTGCTCCCCGGTCCTCCTCCACCCAGGCTTAAAATGCTGATAGCCCGGGCGGAATGCGGCAGGACAGCTAGAGTCAGCAGCACCCGGCATGCTCTCTTCTTTCTCACACCCTGGAAGAGGAAGTGGTGAAACAGCAGGTTACGTAAGCGGGAAGAAGAGGCCATGCTAGTGTGGTGCAGCATCGGCCTGAAAAAAGTAGAAAGGTGCGGCCTGAAGGATGAGCAGCGCAGCTCGGAGTAAAATGAGGAACAACCGTCAACCCCTGTAGCCGATGGGACTCCTTTCTCCGCGAGGGCTGAAAATGAAGAAGGCTGCTGCTGCCGCTAGTTCCGGGGGGGGGGGGGGGGGGGAGGGGGGAGAGAGTGAATGAGCAAGCATGTGTGTTTGAGATCCTGTGTGTGTGAGTGAGATAGCATGTATGTGAATGATTGAGAGCCTGTATATGTGAAAGATGATGTCTGTGATTGAGAGCCTGCCTGTGTGAGAGAGCATGAATGTAAGTTTATGACTGAGAACCTGTGTGTATAAGTTTGTGATCGAAAACCTGTTTGTGTGAAAGAGTATGTGTGTTTGATTGAGGTCCTTTGTGTGTGAGAGAGATCATGTGTATGTATGATTAAGAGCCTGTGTGTATAAGTAAGAGAGAGAGCATGTGATTGAGAGCTGGTTTAGGTGAGGGAGCATGTGAGTATGTGATTGAGAGCCTGGGTGTAAAAGAGAAAGAGAGAACATGTTAAGCATGTGAATGAGAGTCTGTGTGTGAGAGAAAAAGACAGCATGTATGTGTGTGATTGAAAGCCTGTGTGTGTAAGCGTGAAAAGATAGACAGCATGTGTGTAAATGTGTAATTAAGAGCCTATATAAGTGAGAGAGAAAAATCATGTGTATATATGAGTGACTGAGAGCCTATGTAAGTGAGAGAGCATGTGTATATGTGTGTGATTGAGCACCAGTGTGAGAGAGAGTGCTTGTGTGTGACTGAGAGAGAGGAGAAAGTTCCAAGCAAACCACCCCTCCTCCTGCTAATTCAAAACAATCTCAGGATACCTGGATATCAAACTTTCCCAGCTATACAGAGCAAAATATTTTTTGTATTCTTATTATTTTTCATTACTGGGTTTTTGTGTCTGCTATTTTGAAATATTTTATTGGTATCTAGAAATTTTTGATGTGAGTTTTTAATTATTGGATATTCCATTCATCAGCTGTTTTGAAATAATCTGTTATCCCAGGACAAGCAGGATGATAGTCCTCACATATGGGTGACATCATCGATGGAGCCCTGACACGGAAAACTTCTGTCAAAGTTTCTAGAAACTTTTGACTGGCACACTGAGCCCACGGAGTATGCCCAGCATGCCATGATATTCTCAGCCACAGGGGTCTCCCTTCAGTCTCTTTTTTTCCACATTGCTGTAAGCCTCGCGTTATAGGAGCTCTGTGAGTTTTTCCCTCACTTTTTCCTCATGGAAAAACATAACTTTTCAATCACAAAATTGTCTACTTGGGTCTCCCTTCGACATACCATTAGATGAGTAATTTTTGAGTAAGTTTTCCGGTCAATTCCGGTCACCTTTTATTCGGTACTGCAGGCCTTCGACTGTTACCCGGCCTGTTTTTCACCATGGCCTCGGGATTCAAAAAATGTCCAAATTGTACCCGAACAATGTTGATAACCGATCCGCATAACGTGTGCGTTTTATGCCTGGGATCAAGCTACAATGTCCGTGCATGTACTACCTGCGCCCAGATGACATCGAAGGGCAGGCGTGTTTAGGGATAAAATGAAGGAGCTGTTTAAAAAAAATCACTCCATCGTCATCTTCACATCATCACCGAAGAAATCATCACCCTCTGTTGAAAAACATCGAGGAAAGAAAACGGCCAATGACCGTCCGTGACCGGCCCCAACCGGATCTTCATTAGCGTCTTCATTGATATCCACTAGGGAACATTGTGAAAAGAGATGCCATAGACACCGTTCTGTCTCCGTTCCATCAGAAGAAACAGCATCCGCATTGGCACCGAAGGACATCGAGCCGATACCAAAGGGTGTCCGGGTACTAGAGCCGCCATGCCCCTCTATACCCGAGATACCGAGGCACTCTCAACCAAGATCGGTGTAAGAGACTGTGCCACCATGCTCGGTCGTGGAAGTGCCACTAGTGCCAGTGGACCCAGTCCCAATCTCCAGGGAAAAAGTGACTTCCATGGTTCAACAGGCAATCGTTGAGGCTTTTCAAAAATTCCAGCCTCCTTCGATGCCAGCACCAGTAGAATCACAGACATCGGCACCGACGCCAGAACCGTCGATCTTTCAACCTCTGCTAAATAGAAGACGCCTTAGTCGGTGTTTTTACAGCACTGACACCGATGCCACCGATGGCTCCCCTGATGCAGCCATCGACTCCATCGATGCCTAAACATCCACCGATGATTCCTTCAATATCAATTCCAGGCTCATCGGAGGATGATGGAAGGGACTTCGACTCCTTCCCGGGGCCATCGGGTCTTCAACACCCACGTGCACCATCATTACCTTCGATGCCACTCCCGGATCCATCGATGTCTTCACGACCCGGTCCATCGGGCGATGCCAGCCATTGATTACCATCGATGCCTTTTCTGCCTCCTTCAATGCCAAAGCAGATTCCAACTCAACCATCGAAGTCTGCTTCTAAAACAAAACATCCTCTTCCAAAAGACAACTTGGATCCCCCTGGATCACATTTTCAGCCTCACTATAGTCCTTGGGAGGATGTAGACACTGACACTGATACTGAAGATTTAGAATCAGAACCTTCTCCACCAGAAGAGAGGAGGAAGTCCCCTCCTGAGGACCTGTCCTTTGCAAACTTCATAAAGGAAATGGCAGATACAATTCCCTTTGAATTGCTCACTGAAGAGGATACAAGACACAAAACTCTTGAAGAGTTGCAATTTGTAGACGCACCAAAGGAGGTGATGGCAATACCCATTCATGAAGTGCTTCTGGAACTTCAGCATCGATTATGGGAACATCCTTGCTCTGTACCTGCTGTAAACAGAAGAACAGACACAGCACACCTGGTACAACATACCCCAGGTTTCCAGTAACCACAATTGCCACACCACTCAGTGGTCGTTGAATCGGCTCATAAAAAAGCCAGGAAGCAAAAACCACACTCTTCTGCCCCACCAGGAAAAGAACAGAAGTTCTTAGATGGTTTAGGAAGAAAGGTTTTTCAGGGATCCATGCTGGTGTCCAGGATTGTAGCATACCAGCTATATATGACGCAATATCAAATAAACTTGTGGAAACAAGTTCAAGAAATTGCTGATAACCTCCCTCAACAACAGCAGCTGGTACTAAACACTCTAATTGCCAAAGTCCTCGAATCCGGCAAACACGAAGTACAGGCGGCCTACGACTCCTTTGAAACATCCGCCCGTCTGTCAGCAGCTGGAATCAGTGCACTGAGGTGGGCTTGGCTCAAGGCCTCGGACCTCAGGTTAGAAGTCCAAGAGAGACTGGAAGATCTCCCATGTACTGGAGACAATCTCTTCGGAGAAAAAATTCAAGACACTATCTCCCAACTAAAAGATCACCATGAGACACTTCGTCAGCTCTCCAGATTGCCATTCGATCAGCCATCTTCAGTATGAAAACCCACCAGAAGGGATACTAGGAGGCCCTTCTATAGTCCTAGAAGGTACTATCCACCTGCTTTTTCGGCACGTCCCTACCGTCCACCAAAAAGAGGACGTCCACGCCAGCCAAAGCAGACAAAAACCCAGCCACCTCCACAAATGGGACCAGCAGCTGGTTTTTGAAGTTCATCAAGAGAACAGAAGCCTCTCCATCAATCCCATGCCCCACTTACCTGTAGGAGGTCAACTCCATCATTTCAAACACCAATGAGTCTCATCACCAAAGATCAATGGGTATTAGCTATACCGAATCGGGGATACCGTCTCAAATTCAACACAATACCCCTGCATTCTCCACCCATCCCACTTTGGACAAGCACTGTCATCACATCTCAACTTCAAGTAGAACTCTCAACCTTGCTGACTCCCAGGGCTATCGAACCAGTTCCCCAGTCTCAACAAGGCAAAGGGTTCTATTCCCGCTATTTCCTAATTCCAAAGAAAACAGGCGGCCTTCGCCCTATTTTAGACCTCCGCAATCCAACAAATTTCTTCAAAAAGAAAAGTTTTGGATGGTATCCCTGGGAACCATCCTTCCTTTGCTTCAATGGGGAGATTGACTCTGTTCTCTAGATCTTCAGGATTTGTCGTAGGGAGACATTATTACCAGTATCGAGTCCTGCCATTCGGACTCACCTCTGCGCCTCAAGTGTTCACAAAATGTCTAGCAGTGGCTGCTGCACATCTAAGAAAAAACAGCATTCATGTTTTTCCCTACCTAGATGATTGGTTAATCAGGAGTCCATCCAAGCAGGGAGCTCTGTCTGCCTTAAAAAGCACAGTAAGACTATTACACTCCCTAGGATTTCTAATCAACTATCAAAAATCCCACATCGAGCCGTCTCAGCTCCTCACTTTCATCGGAACAGACCTCGACAGCACAGTGGCGAAAGCTTTTCTTCCAAACAACCATGCCAACAATTTAGCATGCTTGGCGAACTCAATAACCCACTGCCAGTTCGCCTCTGCCCATCAACTTCTAGTACTACCAGGGCACATGGCCTCTACAGTACATGTTACCCCTATGGCGAAGTTGGCCATACGAAAAACTCAATGGACTTTGAAATCTCAATGGTTCCAAGCTTTCCAACCACTGTCGTACACAGTTCAAATCATCCACTAATTACGCCTTTTGCTCCCCTAGTGGACAAATCAAACTGCCTTGAAAGTCCGCAAGTCATCTTGACCACGGATGCCTCCAACTTGGGATGGGAAGCGCACGTCAACAACCTTCAAACACAAGGTACGTGGACTATGCTCAAAATGAAGTGTCAGATAAACTTCTTAGAACTTCGAGCAATGCGTTATGCCTTCAAAGACTGCCTCTCAAACAAGACTGTGCTGATACAGACAGACACCACAATAGCAACGTGGTACATAAACAAGCAGGGAGGCACGGGCTCTTATCTGCTCTGTCAAGAAGCATTACAGATTTGAGCCTGGGCTCTCGAGCACTCCATGCGTCTCCGAGCAACTTATCTGGCAGGCATACAAAACTTTATAGCAGATGATCTCAGTCGACGTTTCCATCCCCACGAATGGTCTCTGGTAGGGATGTGAATCGTTTTCCATATCATCTTAACGATAGAAATCGTGTGGCAGGGCAAGAAAATCGTCTTAGGCACGATTTTTTAGTTAAAAAATCGTTAAAAATCGTTTTTTCCGATTAGTGCGCACTAACTCCCGTTAGTGCGCACTATCTCGAGTTAGTGCGCACTAACGGGAGTTAGTGCGCACTAACTGGGAGTTAGTGCGCACTAACTGAAAATGATACAATTTGACACTTTTCAGGTCAGTTAAGGTCAGTTTAGGAATGAATATGTATTCCTATTGGCTGCCCTCTTATTTATTCATGTTACCAAGTTTCCTACTGACAGTATATGGGGGATGGGAAATGGAAACAGTTGGTAGCTTGACAAAACAAGTAATGTGATCAGTCAATGTGACTAGAACTTGTGCCCTAACCCTGATACCAGGGGTATTGTGATCTTCCTGCACACAGTGCCCTATCCCTATTAATACCAGGAGTGTTGTGATCTTCCTGCACACAGTGCCCTATTCCTGATACTGGGGGTGTTGTGATCTTCCTGCACGCAGTGCCCTATTCCTGATACCGGGGGTGTTGTGATCTTCTTGCACACATCCCGATATCAGGGATAGGGCACTGCATGCAGGAAGATCACAACACTCCTGGTATTAATAGGGATAGGGCACTGCATGCAGGAAGATCACAACACTCCTGGTATTAATAGGGATAGGGCACTGCATGCAGGAAGATCACAACACCCCTGGTATCAGGGATAGGGCACTGTGTGCAGGAAGATCACAATACCCCGGAGGAGTGAGGGTCAGGCAGCTCCCCCCTGTCTGTGAAGCCAGCCTCTCACTAGTAATGCAGGGAGGGAGCTGTCTCAGACTTCACCATCCACCCCCCCCCCCCTCACCCACACACCATTCACTAGCTGGGACATGGGGGAAGTCAGGAGTGAGGGTCAGGCAGCTCCCCCCTGTCTGTGAAGCCAGCCTCTCACTAGTAATGCAGGGAGGGAGCTGTCTCAGACTTCACCATCCTCCCCCCCCCCCTCACCCACACACCATTCACTAGCTGGGACATGGGGGAAGTCAGGAGTGAGGGTCAGGCAGCTCCCCCCTGTCTGTGAAGCCAGCCTCTCACTAGTAATGCAGGGAGGGAGCTGTCTCAGACTTCACCATCCTCCCCCCCCCCCTCACCCACACACCATTCACTAGCTGGGACATGGGGGAAGTCAGGAGTGAGGGTCAGGCAGCTCCCCCCTGTCTGTGAAGCCAGCCTCTCACTAGTAATGCAGGGAGGGAGCTGTCTCAGACTTCACCATCCTCCCCCCCCCCCCCCTCACCCACACACCATTCACTAGCTGGGACATGGGGGAAGTCAGGAGTGAGGGTCAGGCAGCTCCCCCCTGTCTGTGAAGCCAGCCTCTCACTAGTAATGCAGGGAGGGAGCTGTCTCAGACTTCACCATCCTCCCCCCCCTCACCCACACACCATTCACTAGCTGGGACATGGGGGAAGTCAGGAGTGAGGGTCAGGCAGCTCCCCCTGTCTGTGAAGCCAGCCTCTCACTAGTAATGCAGGGAGGGAGCTGTCTCAGACTTCACCATCCACCCCCCCCCCCCCCTCACCCACACACCATTCACTAGCTGGGACATGGGGGAAGTCAGGAGTGAGGGTCAGGCAGCTCCCCCCTGTCTGTGAAGCCAGCCTCTCACTAGTAATGCAGGGAGGGAGCTGTCTCAGACTTCACCATCCTCCCCCCCCCCCCCCCTCACCCACACACCATTCACTAGCTGGGACATGGGGGAAGGCAGGAGTGAGGGTCAGGCAGCTCCCCCCTGTCTGTGAAGCCAGCCTCTCACTAGTAATGCAGGGAGGGAGCTGTCTCAGACTTCACCATCCTCCCCCCCCCCCCCTCACCCACACACCATTCACTAGCTGGGACATGGGGGAAGTCAGGAGTGAGGGTCAGGCAGCTCCCCCCTGTCTGTGAAGCCAGCCTCTCACTAGTAATGCAGGGAGGGAGCTGTCTCAGACTTCACCATCCTCCCCCCCCCCCCCTCACCCACACACCATTCACTAGCTGGGACATGGGGGAAGTCAGGAGTGAGGGTCAGGCAGCTCCCCCCTGTCTGTGAAGCCAGCCTCTCACTAGTAATGCAGGGAGGGAGCTGTCTCAGACTTCACCATCCTCCCCCCCCCCCCCCCTCACCCACACACCATTCACTAGCTGGGACATGGGGGAAGTCAGGAGTGAGGGTCAGGCAGCTCCCCCCTGTCTGTGAAGCCAGCCTCTCACTAGTAATGCAGGGAGGGAGCTGTCTCAGACTGGTATCAGGGTTAGGGCACTGTGTGCAGGAAGATCACAACACTCCTGGTATTAATAGGGATAGGGCACTGTAAGAGATGACTGTAGTAGATTGAATAAAGATCTGATGTTTCTGCTCTCCTCACACCAAACAAAAACAACACACAAGCAGAGAAGCCCTTCTTACAAAGCTGAGCTAGTGAGTTAAGTAGGAGGAAAAGTAAACATACTGGTGCCAGTGTGGCTACTTAAAAAATACACTTACCAACAATCAATTACATATATTTGAACTGTGTACAGTTCCAGCCAGGACCACCTTTCTAAAATGCACAGTGATTGGCAAATTCAACATGCACTAGCATTTCAGGTGCCTGCTAACAAAAATAATAAACAAACAAGTTCTACTCACGTGAGTGCTGATCATTACATTACTTTTTTTGTCAAGCTTCCAACTGTTTCCATTTCACATCCCCCCAACCATATTGGTAACATCAATAGATAAGAGCACAGCCAGCCAATAGGAATACATACATACATATTCATTCCTAAGTGACCTTTACTGACCTGGGAAGTGTGAACACTTTGTTTCATTTTCTGTTGGTGTTCGTTAGTTTCCAGTTCCATTTCCCATCCCCCCAACCATCACCTCAGTGGTAACTTGGTAACATCAATAGATAAGAGGGCAGCCAGCCAATAGGAACACATATTCATTCCTAACTGACCTTCAGTGACCTGGAAAGTGTTTATTTGTATCATTTTCAGTTAGTGCGCACTAAATCGAGTTAGTGCGCACTAACGGGGAGTTAGTGCGCACTAACTCGAGTTAGTGCGCACTAACACGATTTAACGATTTTTAACGATAAATCGTTAGAATTTCTATTGTATCGTGTTCTATAACGATTTAAGACGATATAAACATTATCGGACGATAATTTTAATCGTTGAAAAACGATTCACATCCCTAGTCTCTGGATCCCGGTGTAGTGAGCAAAATCTTTCAACGCTGGGGTCACCCAACAATAGACCTCTTTGCGTCCAAACTGAACCACAAAGTGGAAAGGTTCTGCTCCCTCCATGGACGTTGACAAACATTCCCCAGGGGCGCCTTTTCTCGCCCCTGGAACACAGGACTTCTACATGCGTATCCTCCGATCCCGCTCCTATCCAAAACTCTCGTGAAGCTACAACAGGACAGAGGAACAATGAGCCTCATAACCCCGTATTGGCCTTGACAAGTATGGTTTCCCATACTCCTCGACCTCTCGATCAGAGAACCGATTCGCCTGGGCACAGCGCCCACTCTCATAACTCAGAATCAGGGCAAGTTGCGTCATCCCAACCTGCCAATTCTTACCCTAACAGCTTGGATGTTGAAAGCTTAATTCTGCAACCACTTAATCTTTCAACTCAAGTCTCTAAAGTTCTCGTAGCTTCACTAAAGCCTTCCACACGTAAATCTTACCACTCTAAGTGGACCAGATTTACCAAGTGGTGCATGCAAAAAGGTTTTGACCCTTTCTCTTGCCCCACTCCTTCTTTATTGGATTATCTATGCCACCTATCGGATTCTGGTCTCCAGACATCCTCTGTGCGGGTGCATCTAAATGCCATAGCGGCATACCACAAGGGAATAGGGGATGCACCGATTACAGCACAACCCCTAGTGAGTCGGTTTATGAGGGGCTTACTCCACCTTAAGCCTCCCATTTGACCACCGGTTACTGACTGGGACCTAAATTTAGTGCTAGCGAGGCTCATGCGATCTCCGTTTGAGCCTCTGCACTCCTGTGATGAAAAATTTCTTACATGGAAAGTATTTTTCCTCGTAGCCATTACTTCTGCTAGGAGGGTCAGTGAGTTACAAGCGCTTGTCACATACTCACCCTACACAAGGTTCCTGCATGACCGAGTAGTCCTTCGCACTCACCCCAAATTCCTACCAAAAGTGGTAACGGATTTTCACCTCAGTCAATTCATAGTCTTGCCTACTTTCTTTTCAAGGCCTACTTTCTTTCCAGGGCGAGACAGTTTTGCAAACCTTAGATTGTAAACATGCGCTGTCTTTTTACCTGAACCGCACCGCAGTTCATAGAAAATCCATCCAACTCTTCGTTTCTTTTGACATTTACCAAGTCAATAGTGGGGTAATTGAAGTCTCTCATTATTACCGCACTACCAATTTGGTTAGCTTCCCTAATTTCTCTTAGCATTTCACTGTCCGTCTCACCATCTTGACCAGGTGGACGGTAGTATACTCCTATCACTATAGTCTTCCCTGACACACAAGGGATTTCTACCCATAAAAATTCAATTTTGCATTTAGTCTCATGCAGGATGTTTATCCTGTTGGACTCTATGCCATCCCGGACATAAAGCGCCACACCGCTTCCTGGGTGCTCCTCTCTGTCATTGCGATATAATTTGTACCCCGGTGTAGCACTGTCCCATTGGTTATCCTCCTTCCACCATGTCTCTAAGATGCCAATTAAGTCTGTCATCATTCACTGCTATACATTCTAATTTTCCCATCTTACTTCTTAGACTTCTGGCATTAGCATACAAACATTTCAAAGTTTGTTTTTTGTTTGTATTTTCATTCTGCTTTTTATTTGATAGGGATAAGTTGGAATTTTTTAGCTCAGGTGAGTTTTTAGTTACAGGCACTTGGACTACTTTTCTTATTATTGGAACCTCACTGTCGGGATGCCCTAATTCTAATGCATCATTAGTATCCTTTGAAGATACCTCTCTCCGAACCACTGACTAGCCTAGTTTTTTTTGGTACTTGACTTACATGCCATCCATAACAGAAGAAAGTTATGCGACATGGTCCCCGGTGCACGCTTGTGCATGTAAATACTTAAGCGCAGACTTCGTGGTGCAGTTCCTGTCCGCCCAAGGCCTACCAGGCCATGGCCATGCCAATGCCCTGCCCTTTTTGTAAAACATTTTTATGTACGTACCGGGAGATACATGCGTACCCACGCAGTTTTAAAATCCACACAAGTGCCGTGCCAAGTCACGCTTGTATCTCCCAGCTTCTGCACAAGTAGGGGTTTTACAATCTACCAGAAATTGCTTACCTATAAGGGGTGATCTCTAAAGACAATTTAGCAGTCATTCAAATCAACCCGCTCTCCTCTCTATGGGAGTTGTTTCCTTTTACAAGCTTGACTAAAATGGGAAATGGGGAAAAATGTACAGGGTTATTGCAGTGCAGGAAGTCTTGTGCAGTGCAGTAAAGACTTTCATTTTAGCAGTGACATGACCCACGTGTATGACTGGTGAATTAGTCTTCAAAGAACTTTACTGTGTCTGATAGGGTTGCATAAGAAAACTAGAGCTGCATCCCTTTATAATTTCAGCTATATTTACTATATAAAAACATCACTATTATAATGTTAAATGTGTACTCTTAAGACACAAGTAAGCATAATGTGAAAATAGGCCAGGGAACACTTAAAACCGCAAGTATTAACATTTGAATGTGTTCCTTACTTTGAAGGATCTAAGGATGCTCAGCATGACTAATCTTGCTTTGACACTATTTCAGGAGTGCCCTCAATGACCAGAAAGCAAGACAAGAGTACAAAGAAGGCAAAGGACCAGGAGCAGATGCTTATGGAATAAAGCAGCTACAAATATCATTGCCTCAATTGTTAACTACTGTAATATACGAATTGTGTTCAGTTAACTGATTCTGATTCTGTAAAAATATCTGTACTGTGAACTTTTAAGGAACAGATGCCATCATTACTTAACCTTATCTGCACAAAATACCCTGGTCTACCTGCTCTGAAGTTTAAAAAAAAAATGTCATCCTTCTTTACAGATTGCTTCCAGGGACCCCTTTCACACTGTAACATTTCTGACCAGCACAATTTTTCTTTTGCTGGTAGTTCAAAATAAAATATCCGGCACTGCCTGTTGTACTGTTCCTGTACCTGAATTTTAAGATAGCGAAAGCTTTGGAAAGTGCAGTCGCACATGGGACAGCAGAAGGCCATGGGATATGATGGTCACCTTGAAGTAACTAGCATTTATAGACAACATAGATATATAATAAAGAAACAGCTAAAGAATCTGTTGATTCCCCACAATTAAATGTCCAAAACTAATAAGGAAACCCTCTAACAGGTGTTTTACATATCTTAAGGGACTGAAAAGCCCTTCTGAGTACAATCTACTTCATTTGATGGGTTCCTAAAGGTAGTCATTTTTCTAATCTTATTTGGCAGAAAAATATCCCAATATATAATACTAGTATATCTTCACTGAATTTTATACAATTTTTATATAACTCTTTTGTGCACTCCAGTGATTGTAAATGCATATATTGTTCTCCAAATTCATATCAGTCACTCAACAACATTATAGTCTCCCATGTTATTTTAAATATATTGCAGATGTATGCACCACATGGAAATTTCTTGAACGGCACACTTCTGACAAGCCCTTTACAAGCAGCCCTACAAAGGCCTCTGTTTCACCTGGTCAGGCTTTCTCAGGGGAATAAATTTATTGTTCATAGATAGTACATTCTGAACTTTAATTTCATGTGTTGCTGTACTGTTTCTTCAAAAAATGATATTAGAGTAACACTTATCTCATGGCTTAATGGTCCTGATCTCTGGTAATCCATAGGTGGCCATTTTTATTTTAAGTTTGAAAGTCACATAAAGCAGGGGAGATCTTGATTTCATGAAATTGAATGTCAGTTAAAAATATTTTCAAACAAAGGAAAACTATAATTAGGAATTGAGTTACTCTTCTCTCAACAGGGGCTTAATAAGCATTAAGCCATGAGATAAGATGATACAATATCATCGGCAATCCAGGCTGTTTGGTGGGCTGCTATAGTGGGATGACAATGAAGTGACATACAAAGGTGAACAGCTACAAAACCTGGATAATGGACCTCAGAGAGGCTGTTGAGAAGCAGACTACACATGATAGCGAAAGTATGGTATGGGTCCCCTTTAAGAGCAAACACAGGTTACAACTAATCAGACATACAAACACTATATACAAGCATTCCACAATAAAAACAGATGTCCCCTTCCAAGACTTCATTAAAGCCTTCTTACCTACACATTTCACTCTGGGTCCTACAGCTGCAGCAATCGAATAGTATGTGCACAGACTTGTGATCACTGCAGGGCACAGAGAAGGTCAACTCAATCGTGGGCACCTGCAAATCAGCACCTCCAACACCCAGCAGGGCAGTGACACAAAGTGGTAGTTGATTACCCATAAGTACCGGTGGGGAAAAGCAACAGCACGCAGATGTTACATATATTCGTTAATAGCTGCACACACACATTTTTGATAGGACAATACACACAGCTGTATTGAAGTACATAGGCGGCACGCACATCTTCATGAAAATCAATAGGCGGCGTGCACAACTCATCCAGCGTGCACAAGTTCCGCATCAATTTTAATTGTCGGCGCACGTAATTGCAATTCACGCTGATAGGATCAGCTGTGCACGTTACTTACACAGCAGTGGGGTGGGAAACACGCAGATTGGGTTCCCTTCAAAACGATCGCTGGTCCAATCACTGGGCACCTTCACTATATCTCAGGCACGTGCTGTTTTGATTCAGAAGCCGAACTTCTTGCCAGCAGAGGTTGATATGCTGGTGGAGCATGTCATATGGCACCAGGATCTGCTGTATGGTCCACAGTCTCGTACGGTGGGTGCATACAGGAAGGAGCAGATCTGGAGAGGGATCAGGCATGCTGTCAACTCCATGTTCCACCACAATCGGAGTATTGCTAAACTCATGCACAAGTGGAGGGACATGAGGAGACTCGTGAAGCGCAAGCAGGCCAGGCATCTTGCAGAGGGAGAACGGAGCCACATCACCTTCTCATCCTCTGAACAGCTGATACTAGGTACCATCTCTGAGGCAGCTGTGGGTGGTGTTGGCCAGCTTAACACCATGCGCTGTGAAGGGCAGGAAGGTAAGCAGAACTACAACATTTTCAACCCCCCCCCTGTAATCCTATCCATGTACCTCCTCATATTATAGCAGCATATGTCTTCATATATCTCTACTACCTGGGCAGCTGTACTTTTTCTGAACTGACATACCTCTCGTCGCTGCCTACATGTAAGTACTGATTACTGTTAACCTGTATAACCAACACAGTGGCCATTGCATGTAGAGCAGTCAGTATCCAGGATTCAGGCAGGGTTGCTGTACATAAGAACATAAGAACATAAGAAAATGCCATACTGGGTCAGACCAAGGGTCCATCAAGCCCAGCATCCTGTTTCCAACAGTGGCCAATCCAGGCCATAAGAACCTGGCAAGTACCCAAAAACTAAGTCTATTCTATGTAACCATTGCTAATGGCAGTGGCTATTCTCTAAGTGAACTTAATAGCAGGTAATGGACTTCTCCTCCAAGAACTTATCCAAACCTTTTTTAAACACAGCTATACTAACTGCACGAACCACATTCTCTGCCAACAAATTCCAGAGTTTAATTGTGCGTTGAGTAAAAAAGAACTTTTTCCGATTAGTTTTAAATGTTCCCCATGCTAACTTCATGGAGTGCCCCCTAGTCTTTCTACTATCCGAAAGAGTAAATAACCGATTCACATCTACCCGTTCTAGACCTCTCATGATTTTAAACACCTCTATCATATCCCCCCTCAGTCGTCTCTTCTCCAAGCTGAAAAGTCCTAACCTCTTTAGTCTTTCCTCATAGGGGAGTTGTTCCATTCCCTTTATCATTTTGGTAGCCCTTCTCTGTACCTTCTCCATCGCAATTATATCTTTTTTGAGATGCGGCGACCAGAATTGTACACAGTATTCAAGGTGCGGTCTTACCATGGAGCGATACAGAGGCATTATGACATTTTCCGTTTTATTCATCATTCCTTTTCTAATAATTCCCAACATTCTGTTTGCTTTTTTGACTGCCGCAGCACACTGCACCGACGATTTCAATGTGTTATCCACTATGACACCTAGATCTCTTTCTTGGGTTGTAGCACCTAATATGGAACCCAACATTGTGTAATTATAGCATGGGTTATTTTTCCCTATATGCATCACCTTGCACTTATCCACATTAAATTTCATCTGCCATTTGGATGCCCAATTTTCCAGTCTCACAAGGTCTTCCTGCAATTTATCACAATCTGCTTGTGATTTAACTACTCTGAACAATTTTGTGTCATCTGCAAATTTGATTATCTCACTCGTCGTATTTCTTTCCAGATCATTTATAAATATATTGAACAGTAAGGGTCCCAATACAGATCCCTGAGGACCTCCACTGTCCACTCCCTTCCACTGAGAAAATTGCCCATTTAATCCTACTCTCTGTTTCCTGTCTTTTAGCCAGTTTGCAATCCACGAAAGGACATCGCCACCTATCCCATGACTTTTTACTTTTCCTAGAAGCCTCTCATGAGGAACTTTGTCAAACGCCTTCTGAAAATCCAAGTATACTATATCTACCGGTTCACCTTTATCCACATGTTTATTAACTCCTTCAAAAAAGTGAAGCAGATTTGTGAGGCAAGACTTGCCCTGGGTAAAGCCATGCTGACTTTGTTCCATTAAACCATGTCTTTCTATATGTTCTGTGATTTTGATGTTTAGAACACTTTCCACTATTTTTCCTGGCACTGAAGTCAGGCTAACCGGTCTGTAGTTTCAAGCCCCTGGAGCCCTTTTTAAATATTGGGGTTACATTTGCTATCCTCCAGTCTTCAGGTACAATGGATGATTTTAATGATAAGTTACAAATTTTTACTAATAGGTCTGAAATTTCATTTTTTAGTTCCTTCAGAACTCTGGGGTGTATACCATCCGGTCCAGGTGATTTACTACTCTTCAGTTTGTCAATCAGGCCTACCACATCTTCTAGGTTCACCGTGATTTGATTCAGTCCATCTGAATCATTACCCATGAAAACCTTCTCCATTATGGGTACCTCCCCAACATCCTCTTCAGTAAACACCGAAGCAAAGAAATCATTTAATCTTTCCGCGATGGCCTTATCTTCTCTAAGTGCCCCTTTAACCCCTCGATCATCTAATGGTCCAACTGACTCCCTCACAGGCTTTCTGCTTCGGATATATTTAAAAAAAGTTTTTACTGTGAGTTTTTGCCTCTACAGCCAACTTCTTTTCAAATTCTCTCTTAGCCTGTCTTATCAATGTCTTACATTTAACTTGCCAATGTTTATGCTTTATCCTATTTTCTTCTGTTGGATCCTTCTTCCAATTTTTGAATGAAGATCTTTTGGCTAAAATAGCTTCTTTCACCTCCCCTTTTAACCATGCCGGTAATCGTTTTGCCTTCTTTTCACCTTTCTTAATGTGTGGAATACATTTGGACTGTGCTTCTAGAATGGTATTTTTTAACAATGACCACGCCTCTTGGACATTTTTTACTTTTGTAGCTGCTCCTTTCAGTTTTTTTCTAACAATTTTTCTCATTTTATCAAAGTTTCCCTTTTGAAAGTTTAGCACGAGAGCCTTGGATTTGCACACTGTTCCTTTTCCAGTCATTAAATCAAATTTGATCATATTATGATCACTATTGCCAAACGGCCCCACCACCATTACCTCTCTCACCAAGTCCTGTGCTCCACTGAGAATTAGATCTAAAATTGCTCCCTCTCTCGTCGGTTCCTGAACCAATTGCTCCATAAAGCTATCATTTATTCCATCCAGGAACGTTATCTCTCTAGCGTGACCCGATGATACATTTACCCAGTCTATATTGGGGTAATTGAAGTCTCCCATTATTACTGCACTACCAATTTGGTTAGCTTCCCTAATTTCTCTTAGCATTTCACTGTCCATCTCACCATCTTGACCAGGTGGACGGTAGTATACCACTATCACTGTAGTCTTCCCTGTCACACAAGGAATTTCTACCCATAAAGATTCAATTTTGTATTTAGTCTCATGCAGGATGTTTATCCTGTTGGACTCTATGCCATCCCGGACATAAAGCGCCACACCTCCTCCCGACTGTTCCTCTCTGTCATTGCGATATAATTTATACCCCGGTATAGCACTGTCCCATTGGTTATCCTCTTTCCACCATGTCTCTGAGATGCCAATTAAGTCTATGTCATCATTTACTGCTATACATTCTAATTCTCCCATCTTACTTCTTAGACTTCTGGCATTAGCATACAAACATTTCAAAGTTTGTTTTTTGTTTGTATTTTTATTCTGCTTTTTAATTGAAAGGGATAAGTTAGAATTTTTTAGGTCAGGTGAGTTTTTAGTTACAGGCACTTGGACTACTTTTCTAATTATTGGAACCTCACTGTTGGGATGCCCTAATTCTAATGCATCATTAGTATCCTTTAAAGATACCTCTCTCCGAACCATGCGCTGCTGAGCGACTGTCGGTTTTCCCCTTTGTTCTAGTTTAAAAGCTGCTCTATCTCCTTTTTAAAGGTTAGCGCCAGCAGTCTGGTTCCACCCTGGTTAAGGTGGAGCCCATCCCTTCGGAAGAGACTCCCCCTTCCCCAAAAGGTTCCCTAGTTCCTAACAAAACTGAATCCCTCTCCCTTGCACCATCGTCTCATCCACGCATTGAGACTCCGGAGCTCTGCCTGCCTCTGGTGACCTGCGCGTGGAACAGGGAGCATTTCAGAGAATGCTACCCTGGAGGTTCTGGATTTAATCTTTCTACCTAAGAGCCTAAATTTGTCTTCCAGAACCTCCCTCCCACATTTTCCTATGTCGTTGGTGCCCACGTGTACCACGACAGCCGGCTCCTCCCCAGCACTGTCTAAAATCCTATCTAGGTGACGCGTGAGGTCCGCCACCTTCGCACCAGGTAGGCATGTTACCAGGCGATCCTCACGCCCACCAGCCACCCAGCTATCTACATTCCTAATAATCGAATCACCAACTATGACGGCCGACCTACCCTTCCCTCCTGGGCAGTAGGCCTTGGGGAGATATCCTCAGTGCGAAAGGACAATGCATCACCTAGAGAGCAGGTCCTTGCTACAGGATCCTTTCCTGCTACACCTGGTTGGTGCTCTCCCATTATGAGACCTTCTTCCTCCAAGGCAGCACCAGGGCTGCCAGTCTGAAGTTGGGACTTGACTACTATGACCCTGAAGGTCTCATCTATATACCTCTCTGTCTGCCTCAGCTCCTCCAGGTCTGCCACTCTAGCCTCCAGAGATCGGACTCATTCTCTGAGAGCCAGGAGCTCTTTGCATCGCATGCACATGTACAACTTCTCACCGGTGGGTAAAAAATCATACATGTGACACTCGATTCAAAAGACTGGGAAGCCCCCCTCTTGCTGCTGGACTGCTGCCTTCATCTCAATTTTGATCAGTTCCTAGTTAAGTTTTAGGTTGCTATGGGAGTAGGAATGTGTCTAACTTCCTTTAAATGTATTAGTGAATTCACTATGTGTCTGGTAGTGGCCTACCGGGGTCTGATCAAATTCTCAATAAAGTTTTTATTGATGTTTTTTTTTTTTTTTTTTGTTTTGTGAAAGTGGCACCTGCCTATAAATTAAGGGATGAGCTAGGGGTGGGTGGGCAAGGGGTGGGAGGGTTGGGAAATACAAACAGTCTAACTTCAGTTAGTCAGCCTGAGTGACTCACTTCTCCCTTGATTAACAAATGTTGGTCCCTATTCAAACCCAATCACACTACCTCAACACCTTTCCAAGGTGAGTAACTGAGCTGAATTATTCAACTTTTTTACTTTGGTATATACTGCTCCTAGCTTATTTCTAGCTTCTGGCTACTTTTTTGTGAGTTTTTTGGGGTTTTGTTTTTTTTTTTTTTCAAATACAATGCACTCAGTTAGTATTAAAAACAAACAGTCAGCTCTTTAAAAGTCTGGAGAACACTCAGTTCTGCAGACTTTTAAAAATAAACACACTATCTACTGCTACCTTATTGACTGACTAAAAATACAAACAGTCTAACTTGTTTATTCACTGCCTACCTACTGCTACCTTATTGACTGACTAAAAATACAAACAGTCTAACTTGTTTATTCACTGCCTACTGCTACCTTATTGACTGACTATTTAAAAATGCAAACAGTCTAACTTGTTTATTCACTGCCTTTCTGACTATTAAAGGCACAAACACACTAAATAATATTCCCAAATAGTTAACTTTGCCCCAATACTTTTAAAAAAGTCAATGTCCCAAGCAAAAACTTACTGATTCCTTTCAGCCACCAGCAAGGTGATCCTCTCCTCTCAGTGTTTCCACTGTATGTACCAAACCAGCACAGAGGATTGTACTGCTCCAGCTTAGGTACTAGACTAGCAGTACAGCATGCACTGGTCTCGTAAGTGTGTGTATTAGGGATGTGAATCGTTTTTTGACGATTTAAAATATCGTCCGATATATTTTAAATCATCAAAAATCGTTAGGGCCACGATACAATACCAATTCCCCCGATTTATCGTTAAAAAATCGTAAATCGGGGGAAGGGGGAGGGCAGGAAAACCGGCACACTAAAACCCCCTAAAACCCATCCCCGACCCTTTAAATTAAATCCCCCCCCCTCCCGAACCCCCCCCCCCCAAATGCTTTAAATTACCTGGGGATCCAGCGGTGGTCCAGAACGGCGGCGGTCCGGAACGGCCCCCTCAATTGAATCCTTTTGTCTTCAGCCGGCGCCATTTTGCAAAATGGCCGCCACAAAATGGCGGCGGCCATAGACAAAAACGATTCGACGCAGGAGGTCGTTCCGGACCCCCGCTGGACTTTTGGCAAGTCTTGTGGGGGTCAGGAGGCCCCCCCAAGCTGGCCAAAAGTTTCTGAGAGTCCAGCGGGGTTCAGGAAGCGATTTCTTGCAGCAAATCGTTTTCCGTACAGAAAATGGTGCCGGCAGGAGATCGACTGCAGGAGGTCATTCAGCGGGGGGTCCGGACCGCCGCTGAACGACCTCCTGCAGTCGATCTCCTGCCGGCGCCATTTTCCGTACGGAAAACGATTCGCGGCAAGAAATCGCTTCCTGAACCCCGCTGGACTCCCAGAAACTTTTGGCCAGCTTGGGGGGGCCTCCTGACCCCCACAAGACTTGCCAAAAGTCCAGCGGGGGTCCGGAACGACCTGCGTCGAATCGTTTTTGTCTATGGCCGCCGCCATTTTGCGGCGGCCATTTTGCAAAATGGCGCCGGCTGAAGACAAAAGGATTCAATTGAGGGGGCCGTTCCGGACCGCCGCCGTTCTGGACCACCGCTGGATCCCCAGGTCATTTAAAGCATTGGGGGGGGGTTCGGGAGGGTGGGGGATTTAATTTAAAGGGTCGGGGGTGGGTTTTAGGGGGTTGGCTCACGATTTTAACGATTTTTCACGATATTTTTAAAACCCAAACGGCAACAATACGATTCCCTCCCCCTCCCAGCCAAAATCGATCGTTAAGACGATCAAGGACACGATTCACATCTCTAGTGTGTATGGTGATGCTTTATATATGTGGCCATACAGCAGGCCACATATGGCATTATAGTGTAGGGACTTGTCTTACAATATTTTGTGGATGTTATTTCTTAGGGGCAAGGTAGGCTGTCAGAGTATCTGCTGGTCCACATGGGTAAGCAGCCACACAATGCTAGCTTTCCACACTGTCTGCAATGAGAGTGTGCAGTTTTTGTATGGGAACTGATGAGAGGCATATGACTGATGTGTCCATTACAGTTGGTAGTGTCACCTGCTCATTATTGGATGTTCCACCTTGCAAAGGAGTTTTTAAACTCTCCCCCCCATTCCCCATGTTCCCCTTCAGCCCCTTCCTGCCCTTCCCCTATGATCTCCCTTCCCCCCTTCCTCTAGCAGGCATGCCTAATTCACAGGTTCCATAGCTACTGTACCATGTATCACATATGGAGCCAAGTACATAACACCCCTATTGCCAGTAAGCCATCTATATGCTTTTGAATTTAGGGGAGCCAGATGATCAGCAACCTGGACCTGCACCTAGATGACCCCAAAGGCTGTACCGGCATCTGTGGGTGATCCCTGACTCATCACCAGAGGAGGAAGTAGAAGCCCATGAACACATGGAACAGCCTGCAGAGGAGGAGCAGCAGTGGCAGGGAGAGGAGCCGGAGGACCCACTGGCTGAACTGCTACGTGATTGGCAGCAGGACCGCAGTGCGTCAGACCAGCCCGAACCCGACCTGTATACCAGTCAGGCAGAGAGACTGTTACAGCAGGGCGCCAGCCTCTTGGACGCTATCTCTGGCCTGGCTGATGTGGTGCAGCAGGAAGCGAGTTCCCTCCGTGATACCATCAGGGAGGAGCGTCAGGGGATTCAGGCGTGCTTCCGAGACCTTTGCCGGGCTACTGAGGAACAAACGGAGGTTTGGGGGGAGATGCTGCAGTGGTTGCCTCCTGTGCAGCCACAGACACCAGAAGCTCCATGGGCTTTCATGGGGCCCTGGATGCATTACCCTCCAACTTATGGGCCTCCATAGCCATGGATGGCACCTGCCCATGCAGAGGCGCCCGGTGTGGTACTGCCACCTGCGCCTCAGCCTGTTCCAGGCTATCCGTGGATGGCACCACCACCCCTGCCTGCACCTCCTGTGATGCTTCTCCCACCAGCACCAGAACCAATGTTGCCCCTGGCTGTACAGTCCTGCAGCCATGACCTGGAACTGCCCTAACCTCCTCTGCCCTCTGAGGGTAGTGAAGCAGTGGAAGGAGTCCACTGTGCCAGAGCGCCCGGTTGGGGCAGTCTAAGCTTCCTGATGGCCGTAGGAGAGGACGGCCAAGGAAGTGAACTGTTGCTATATTTCTGTTCTTGCTTTTTACTTTTATTTGATTAGCACTTTTTTGACACACTTGTTAATAAATGCACTATCACCTCCTGAAATGGCTTTCTATGAGAGTGTTCCTTTCTCGTAGTGCCCGCCTTTGGCTCAAGTGATGAATTTCTGCCAATTCCTCCACAGTCAGCTGCATGTCCTCATCCTCCTCATTCTCTTCAGGGGCCTCCTCTGGTACAGGGATGTGTCTGTTAAGTGCAAGATTATGCAGCATACAGCAGGCTAGGAATATCTCACACACTTTGGGGGGGGGGGGGGGGAGTACAAGATACATCCACCAGATCTGTCCAGACATCGGAAGCATGATTTCAGGATGCCAAATGTTCTCTCTATGACAGCCCTGGTCCTACGGTGTGCCCTGTTGTAGCGAGTCTCAGCTGCAGTGTTGGGGTTGGCCACGGGAATCATGAGCCAGGATTTCAGTGGATAGCCTCTGTCACCTGTAGCATAACAGAGAAAATGAAGGTTACATTCCATCTGTGCTTCATTGGGGTACAGCTCACAAGGCTTACAAACAGAATGCCTACTGTGGCACCCTAAATATAAGGATTCTACTAATATAGGTGGGGGCTCATGTGAGCAGTTGATTAGCGTACTACCTAGTAGGGATGTGCAGAGCAAAAGTTTATGTCCATATGTCCAAAGGGGGTCCCATTTGCGGTCAATATGGACATAAACAGAATTCAATGAGTTGAGTTGAGTATATGTCCATATGTGCAAATAAAAATGTAAACCCCTCACCCCCCCCCCCCCCCAAGACTTACCACAACTCCCTGGTGATCCAGCGAGGAGTGAGGACGCCATTTCTGCAATCCTTTGCGAGGAGCACGTGACGTCGGCGTCACGTCGAGTGACGCGGCGTCACGTGATTCCCCGCGGGGTCGCGCCGGAACGCTCGTTCGGCCCAAAAGGAACTTTTGGCCAGCTTGGGGGGCCTCCTGACCCCCCAAGCTGGCCTCCTGACCCCCCCAAGCTGGCCAAAAGTTCCTTTGGGCCGAACGAGCGTTCTGGCGCGACCCCGCGGGGAATCACGTGACACCGCATCACTCGACGTGACGCCGACGTCACGTGCTCCTCGCAAAGGATTGCAGAGAAATGGCGTCCTCACTCCTCGCTAGTTCACCAGGGAGTTTTGGTAAGTCTTTGGGGGGGGATTAAGGAAGGTGAGGGGTTTAACTTTTAATTTTGGATCAACAATCGCGATTTCCAACATATCCAACATAGCTATGTTGGATATGTGGGAAATCCGATCGTTTATGTCTCATCACTTTTTTAAGTTAAAAAAAAAATATGCGTAGCGTTTTACATATGCGGTCAATACGAATGCACACCCCTACTACCTAGGAGCCAGCCCCCAGTGATGTGTCGCAGCTTGAACTGTTCATAGATCCTGGATTGAGTGAGAATGTAGGCATTGTGAGTGGATCCAGGAAAGCGGGCCACCACATTGGTGATGAGGCCCTTGGCGTTGCACACCACCTGCATGTTTAGTGAGTGGAAACCCTTGCGGTTGCAGTAGATGGCCTCATCTCCTCCTGGTGCTTAGGGCCACATGAGTGCAATCAATAGCTCCCAAAACTGAGGGGAAGTGTGCTATTTAGTAAAAGCCTCTCATGGTTTCATGCTGCTCCTCTCTTTTGAAGGGGAAGGAGATAAGTGTTGTGTGTGTCGCAGCAAGGCAGCCTCCAGACACCTTGAAGAGGCAGCCTGAGTGATTCCAGAAGTCACGGCAAGCGGTGTTTGGAAGGTGCCGGTAGCCAAAAATGCCAGGAATGTAGTCACCTTGCTGTGTGTACCGGCAAGGCATGGCCCCTTTGGGTGAGAGGTTTGCAGGTTAGCCTCTAAAATTTGGCAGAAGAACAGTATGGTCTCCTTATTAAATCTGAAACGGTGCATTATTTCCCTCCTCAGACAGATCCAGAAATTGTGTGCAAGTCCTGTAAACTCTATGTAAAAGGCACCGGCTCTGTCTCAGCATTCTTCTTCTCCTCCTCCTCTTCTTTCTCTTCTGAGCGTATCGATTGCAGGAGCCATATTGCTGCTGTAAACATATGTAGAAAAGGAATAATCAAAGAATAGCTGTTGACTTTAGACACTCCTGAGGCAGTCAGCTAACCCGTTATACGCCACATTAACGGTGGCTATGGAAACCGTTTCTATTTTCCCAGTTACTCCCCCCCACGACCTCTTTCTTCCACCTTCTGCCCTTCTCCAGAAGTCTGGTCCTTGAGTGATGAGAACCAGCAGCCGCAGACCCTTCCACTCATCGCTTGCGCACACAGGCAAGCAGTAGTAAATATACGCGCGTGACCTTGGCAGCGCACGCCGGTGGATTTATGCGTATCGCTTATAAAATACGTTTTACGCATGTATGTCTGGTATCCGGCCCAACACGCCCCCGACACGCCCCTTTGCTATTGGTGTAAGGTTGTGATCGCAGCGTCATTTACGCCCCATAGACTTTGTTGCGCACATCTCCATTAAAGTCTATGAGGCGCACACATCTCCATTAAAGTCTATGGACGACGCGCATATGCTGCCTTTAATCCATACCTTACTACATAGCAGATGATACAATATCATCGACAATCCAGGCTGTTTGGTGGGCTGCTATAATGGGACGAGATTCTAGTCCATTGACTTTAATGGAGCTCTGTTGACAGGTTATGAGTGAGAGGAAAGCTGTATAACATACCTATGATAACTAACTTTGGTGTGCAGGCTTTGCACACCCTTTTGAGTGTCCTTAATTACTGACCATGTGTTTCAGTATGTATGTGCCATGATATGTACAGAGGGTGGTGTTAACAGGAAGGTGTGGCCCTATGGCTGCTCCCTATCCATGACTTCATGGTGTGTATATCAATGCAGAGTTATACTACAGATAGACAAGGTACCTACAAAAGTTTTTAGCCCATCAGCTGTTCCTCCTTCACCATATTAGGATCCCTATCTACACTACTCCTCGTGTTTTCTGTCTAAGCCTACATGTCTCCATTTACCTTGATGCCTACACTGCCCTGCCTCCCTGTGCCCCTCAGCTCTACAGTACTGTAGACATTGTTATGAAAAGAGATGACAATGGTATTTGTATGTGTTGCATGTCCAGGTCACTGAACATCCCAGCTGTATGTGTTGCAGGGGATGTTGCTGGCAAGCTTCTGGGATCATACGGATGATACCACTCCTTGACCTCCAAGATGGTTCTTCCTTGTTGACCACTGGATGATAATTTGCAGTCTTACTGTACCTATACCTTCCTTCCCCCACCAGGACAATACATGAGCCCCTTCCACCCTTACCTAAAATGAACACACCAGTTTAGAAAATCAAACTTGTACTGGTATGAAACAATATTTCAATGAAAAAAAAAAGATGGGAAGAGGAGAACTAAAGAGCGAAACTATTTACATTTAAAAAAAAAAAACGGGAAGTTAGGGAGGCAGGGATGAGAGATGATGAATCACGGACGATGGATCAGATTCCCCAAGACCCGTATAGCTGTGCCAAGCAGCTGTACAGCCCTGAGGATCTGATCCGTGTTCCGGATCATCCACTCTTGGAAGGCATTCACAGCCCTCAGTCCCTCTCGGACCCCCCTCACGAAAGCCATAAACTGCCTTTGCATCAGAGGCTCATCTTCGGGAGAACGTGCTCCCGAGGATGAGCCTCTGTGCTGCTGCCGTTAGGGGGGTCTGTGAGGCACGAGAGGGCCACGAATGCCTCCCTGGGACAGCAAAGGCTGGCCCCTGGGTGCCCCCGCGTCCCTAACTCCACAGGCAAAACGGGGAGGATGCCCTATGTGGTGGGGGGGGGGAGAATCCGGCTCCCCCAGAGCGGCTGCGGCTCCTTCCCGTGGAGCTGGGCCTGGCCTGGCCTCTTCAGCATCTGCAAACAAAAGGAGAAGTCAGAATAAACAGTACATTCAGGTTCAGAAAGGAGAGAGAACATTCCAGTAGCTTGGAAGGATCACTTACCACCAGGCCCAGCCCGCTCTGCCCGCAGCCGCTCCATCCACTTCCATATCTTGAGGCACAGCCACCAGGCTTTCTTCTTCAGGTCCTCTATTAGAAGGAAAGGAAGGGAGAACCATTAGTGTACTCTGATGGTAATAATAGGAACTGCATACTTTAATGTGAGTGTTATAACATTAATGAATCTTGAAGACCATGATAATCTTGCATAATCATGTAGTTATCAGCGTTGCCAATTATTTTTATATTATAGTAATCTATAACACTACAGTACTTTGGCTGGTTCCTCCTCTGAGGCCTAACCTGACATTCACACTCCCACATTAACCCCATCAGCTGTAGTACAGTCTACTTACTCCACGGGGGTTGGAGGCTTGCTCATTATAGCGGACCTGCAACCGCCGCCAGGACTGCCAAAGGTGAGGGAAGTCGGTCCTACGTCCACACACTGGAAAAAGCGAACATTCCCTCGCCACCACCAGGGACGCTATTTTGGGGTGTGGGCGAAATGGGAAGTCTTGCCTTTGCGTTTGCATGCGCACGGGCACAGGCACGCGCGATTGTGGGAGGTGCACAGATATACCGGCGCGCACAAGCCGCGCACGCAACAACTTGAGCTACACGCACAAATCAGGGTCCACATATGCGCGGATTTTGTATAGTGCGTGCACAAGTGCGCAAACTATGCAAAATTTATGTGACCCGCCATGTGCGAAGCAGTGCATGCTGTTCTACAGCCACGCGCACTTCTTGTAAAATCTACCCCTAAATGTATTCCCTTGAGGAAGCCTGACCAGGTGAAACAGAGGCCTTTGTAGGACTGCTTGTAAAGGGCTTATCAGAAGTGTGCCGTTCAAGAAACTTCCATGTGGTGCATAAGTTTGCAATATATTTAAAACAAGCCGTTAAGCCCGTTAAAACGGGCTACATTAAATTTTTTATTCAGTCCATTTTCGAACACAGCACCCTTCTACACTTTTTCTCCCTCACTCCCCCCCTTCCCCTCATTCACTCACCCCCTTCCCTCCACTCAGTCTTACTCACCTCTGTCTCCCTCCCCTCACTATCACCCCCTTCCCCTTCCTCAGTCACTCCCCACCCTCTCTCAATCCCATCCCCTCTCCCTCAGCCCTCCTCCACTCCCTTTTTCTCTGCTCCACAACTTCTTACCCTTCCACTTACATCCCTCTGTCTCTCCCCTCCCCCTCATTCTCCCTCTCCCCTCATGCCTCCCCACCTCTCCCACCCCCTACCTCCCTCCCCCTCCTCCCTCCCACTCTTCCTCCCTCCCTCCCCTCCCTCCTCTCCTCCACCCCTCTCTCCTCACTTCTTCCCTCCCCCCCCACTCTCCCTCTCCTCCTCCCTCCTCCCACTCTCCTCTCTCCTCTCCTCCCAGCTCTGGCCACCGCTCCTCGTCGCCGACGCCCTCACACCTCCCTCACCGCCACCCCCGCCGCCATGCTCATCCAGCTGACACTCGCTGAGACCGACGTGCTTGCCCGCACATGCACAGTAGAGCTGCTCTCTACTGCGCATTTGCGGCACGTCGGTCAAGATTCGTTTATTAGGTTGATAACATGGGAGACTATAGTGTTGTGTGGGACTGATATGAATTTGAAGAATATATGCTTTTACATTCATGGGAGTGCACAAAAGTGTTACAGGATATAAAAATTGTATAGTTTCAAAGAAGACATTTTTGCCATTTATGATTAGAAAAAGGTCTACCTTTATGAACCCATCAAATGAAGTGGATTATGTTCATAATCGATGAATTGGCTTTTTAACTCTTTATGATATGTAAAACACTTGTTAGAGGGTTTCTTTATTATTTTTGGAGATATATACACACACCTCTAAGTTCCTGTTAAATTTAGTTGATAAAATTTGTGTTCTTCTAGTTGTAACATGATTTTTTTTTTTTAAACCAGAACTGATACCATGCAAAATCTTTTTCCCGTCGATAGCAGGGCTGAATTAGCCATGCTATCATGGGATCTGTCAATCAGGTCCGGGAGGCGGAGCTTGTCAAAGCAGAGATCAGAGCTTTGCTCTCTGCGGCTGCGCGTGTGTTCCCGCGCAGGAAAGTAACGGAATCTCCTCAGTCTGTTCTTTTCGCACGCGGGATCGCACGCGGAGCTGTTCTTCTCCTCAGCGTTGAAATAAACATGTCAAAATCGGGGTTTAAACCCTGTAACTGCGGCAAGGTAATGTCGGTCACGGATGGCCATGACCGATGTTACCGATGCCTAGGACCAGATCACAATCGGGAAGATTGTGAATTTTGCTCAAGGATGTCGCCCAGAGCACTGAAACAAAGGGCCTTCAGGCTTCAAGAACTTTTTGCCTCACCGGAGCCATCGGAGGCTCATTCGTCGCCTGGCCCTGAGATTTTATCGGCTCCCTCAAAAAAGAGGGCATCATCGTGGGATCCTCAGTCCTCCAAATTGGGAGGTAAGGAGGTGACAAGCCGACAAAGGCCATCGGATTTTCAAAAATCCAAAGAGCCAGAATCGCTGGCGCAGGACACAGTGGCGCCAAAAATCTCGGCGCCTAAAACTTCTGCCCCAAGGCGCCTTATGCGCATACAAAAGTGTTGGTGCATAACACTTTGGCGCCTGAAGAAGTATCAGTGCACAACATTTCTATGCGCATGGCGCCAAAGACACTTGTGAGCATGACGCCGAAGGACCCTGTGCGCACGGTGCAGAAGATTTCTACGCACAGGGCGCAGAAGACATTGGTGTGCAAGGTGCCGAAGACATGGGCGTGCAAGGGGCTAAAGCAGTCTGTGTGCACAACCAAAGGAAATTCTACGCGCACGGCGCCGGACATCTGCGTGCATAGTGCCAACCATCTCTATGCGCACAGCGCCGGAGACATCGGCGCCGATCACTCTTGCATGTATGGAAACAAAGATATGCGCACAAGTCTAGATCCGCGCATAAGACACATGAGCACCCATCTCATGTATTACAAAATGAGTTGAAACGAAGACATGGACCCTCTCACAGGTCTTCTTCAGCCTCTCCATCAATAACCTCACCTCGTTCCGGTACTCCCCTTTCTTCGAGAGATAATTCGACTGAGTTTACAATAAAACGTAGAAAACGATCACCATCTTCACGGAGAAGTCATACAGACTCGTCGTCACACTATTATCATAAGCACTCACGACATTCCCACCACAAAAAGTCGGCAAAGAGGAGTGCAACATGGGAAGTAAGCCCTTCGACTTCTAAATCATCTCATATACCAACTTCAAATACTTCTCTCACAGAGAGGTAATACAAATTGCTTCCTCCTCTACCGCTTCTATAGCTTCAGAGGATTCGAGGGACATCATATGCGACAAAAAACAGAAAGACCATAAAGTATACACTACTTTACCTCAGAACACACCAATGCATGTGAGTCACAAGAACCAGATGATCATACAATAATGCCCCCTTGTACAAAAGAGGCATTTTTTCAATTGTCCCAATCCTTGCAGGTTTTTATGAAACTCTTCAGTCATCATTCAAAATGACTAATATTGCTGCTGACAGTTCTCCGGAACATAAGACGCAGACTAATAGAGAACAGTCGTGGAGCCCCCATCTCCCATAGCAAACCGACCAGCTTCACCAAATTATAAACAGGATACATCATTTGATTCTCCTTCACCATACATCCCCATCATCATCTACGGGATTCCCATCGGATCCACAGGAACAACCTCAGGAGCCGTATTCCCTCCGGAAGACCTTACATACCCAAAATTTCTAGAAAAATTGGGTACAATACTGCATCTAGAGGTCCAAAAAGAGACAGACCCTAGGTCAGAAACCCTTGGTCTCCTAAAATTTTGAGACTCCAGGGGAACCAACATCTCTTCCACCACAAGAGCTCCTGCATTCAGTCTTACAGAAATCCTGGGAAACACCTTACGCAATCGCAGCAGTTTCCAGGAAACAGACATAAAATTCCGTATGAGGAAAACATCACCGTACTCTGTACCACAATTACCTCATGCTTCAATTGTAGTAGAGTCGATGCAAAGATTTAAGAAAACAAAGTCACATTCCTCATACCCACCAGGCAAAGACACAAATATTTGGATGAGTTTGGCAGGAAAATATACCATAATCAATGTTAATGCCCGAATTATGCACCATCAATTCTACATGGTACAATACCTATATTGCATACAAGCTATAAAAGGTATGCTTTCCTCAACTGCGGATCAGATACCTCCGCCTCTTCATGACATGGAAGAGCGTTCTCGTCACCTTTTGAGGTCAATCTACGAAGCATATGAAACATTGTCTAGGGCATCGGCAACAGCCATTGCAGCTCGCAGACTAGCATGGTTATGCTCAAGTTCCATACGTGAAGATTTGCACGAGAAACTACGAACCTCCCATGTACAGGAGATAACCTGTTCAGAGAACGATTTCAGGACACAGTGGGTAAACTGAAGGAAGAAGCTCTAGCAGTACAATCATTAACATCACATCCTAACTATTCGACCACATGTCGTTATATTGTCTACTCGTAGGCAATCATATGCCAGGAGACCCTACAGATCTTACCAGTCCTTTCGTACACAGGCTTACCCTGCATACCAGCATCCTGCTCCACAACAGAATACCTCAAACCAACGTAGAGGTAAACCACGTAACCAGAGACAGCAGGCACAACAGCTGGCTACCACAGTGAAAGCGACTTCATCTTTTTAGTTACCCAGCCACCACCACAACATCAAGCACCACCACCATACTCAGAGACCTTCAGTGAGACAGGTTTTAGTAGTCCTCGGCCACATGTCAGCGGCAAATTTCATGGTTCCCAACACCAGGCTACACATGAGATGCCTGCAATGGGGCTTGAAACGTCAATGGAAACAACACTTGCAACCATTGACACAGAAGTTATCATTGACCACCGAAATGAGAAAAGACAACATGGTGGTTCCTAGACTCCACCCTATCCAAGGGAGCATTGTTCAGTTCCACCCCTCCCAACGCAGTCTTAACCACAGATGTGTCTCGCAAGGGCTGGGGTGCACACCTCGGGATTTACGAAACACAAGGGTTATGGACAATCTTGGAACAGAGCCTGCAAATACATTTATTGGAACTCAGAGTGATTCGCAATGCATTACGAGTGTTCCAAGACCACCTGAAAGGACGCAGGGTCATAATCTATACGGACAACCAAGTCGCGATGTTTTACATCAACAAACAAGGAGGGTCCGGTTCATGGTCCCTTTGCAAGGAGACCTTGACAATCTTCAAACATGCACACCGAAATTGCATATATCTCCAGGCAACTTACCTACCAGGAGTTGCAAACACAAGAGCGGACAAGCTAAGCTGCATTTTTCATCCTCACGAATGGGCACTCAATACAGAAATAGCCCAAAACATATTCATGCAGTGAGGGGACACTTTCAATAGATCTCTTTGCAACAGAGATCAATGTTCAAGTTCTCAAATTCTGCTCGATAAGACCAAGCCAATTCAGGATCGCGCAAGATGCCTTCCTCATTCCGTGGACGACAGGCCTCCTATACGCCTTTCCTCCCATACCACTCATAACAAGGACAATTCAAAAGTGTATAGCAGACAAAGCTCAACTGATACTCATCGCCCCGACCTGGCCGAGGCAACCATGGTACAGTTTCCTTCTCCGACTATCCATCATGGATCCAATTCGGTTACCGAATCGCCAAGATCTTCTCTGCCAAGATCAAGGGACGCTCCTGCATCCACTACACTCATCTCTCCACTTGACAGCATGGAGATTAAGAGGCTCATTTTAACAGAACAGGGAGTTTCCACTTCGGCACAATTCATCTTGTTAGAATCCAGGAAAAATTATAGCTATAAATGGAAATGTTATTCTACCTGGTGTACGTCCAAAGGTGTACCACCATTGGACTGCTCACCTGAATTGCTCATTGATTATCTTCATACACTATATACAGCTGGTCTAGCAACGTCATCCATTAGAGTTCATTTCAGTGCCATAGGGGCATATCATAGACCAGTTAACAATATTCCTATATCCAATCATCCCTTACTATCTCGTTTCATTAAGGGGTTAACTCACCTTCGTCCTCCGATCTCTAAGCCTCCAGTTCCATGGAACCTCAACATAGTTCTGGAACAGCTCATGCTTTTCCTGTTCGAATCCATGGACTCGGCACATATTAAATACTCACATGGAAGGTTGTGTTCCTGGTTGCAATAACATCAGCACGAAGAGTCAGTGAATTGCAGGCCTTGGTCCATTATTCCCCATACTTGCAATTCCATCACCAGAAGGTAGTTCTCCGAACTCACCCATCCTTCCTACCAAAAGTGGTTTCTCAATTCCATCTCAATCAGACCATGGAATTACCAACCTTTTTCCCTAAACCTCACGCAAATGATAGGGAAAAACTACTGCACACACTAGATTGTAAAAGAGCTTTAGAATACTACAAAGAAAGGACAAACTCGGACTCCCATGTTTCTCAACTCTTTGTCTCTTTTGACACCAAAGGCACCTGGACTACCAGTGGCTAAACGCACCATCTCCAGCTGGATAGCAAAGTGCATCAAATTCTGTTACAATAAACAGAAACTACAACTACATTCAGAGCCGAATGCTCACCAAGTCAGAGCAGTAGCAGCCTCATTGGCACACCTGAAGAATGTGCAGCACATAGACATTTGTAAGGCAGCTACATGGTCATCGCTCCATACCTTCACATCTCACTACTACCTTGATCAACAAGCAGCCACAGATGCGAAGATAGGGCACGCAATCCTGCAATCTCTATCCTCCTGTCCACGGTGACTGCCACACTGTCAAAGATCACGTTCAAACCTAGATATCAAAAACAACGTGATCGGGAGCTTGAGACTCCCATGACAGCATGGCTAATTCAGCCCTGCTAGCGACGGGAAAAAGCAAGTTTGCTTACCGTAAACGGTGTTTCCGTAGATAGCAGGATGAATTAGCCATGCTGATCCACCCTCCTCCCTGGGAGTCACCAAGTCTTCGACTACACTAAAGCTTAATCACAGACTGAGGAGATTCCGTTACTTTCCTGCGCGGGAACACACACGCAGCCACAGAGAGCAAAGCTCTGATGTCTGCTTTGACAAGCTCCGCCTCCTGGACCTGATTGACAGATCCCATGACAGCATGGCTAATTCATCCTGCTATCTACGGAAACACCGTTTACGGTAAGCAAACTTGCTTTTTAAAAAAAAAAAACAAAAAAACCCCCAGCAATGTTACCAGCTTTTACTGAAACTAATAAGAATAAGGAAGGAGCATGTTTCAACCACAGCCCAAATTATTTTAAGGGGAATAGCTAGATCCCCAGACATAAATACTATCGGGTAGATTTTAAAAGGGTTGCATGTGCACCTAAAACACACCACATGCAAAAACATGCATAGGTTTTAAAATAATCTTCATGTGTGTATGTCTGCAACCAAGAGAGAGAGAGATAACCTCTTTATAGGGCTCAGCCTGACACTCAATATATGCACCATTGTAAGGGGGCACTTTAATTCGAGGTGAGTTTTTGGGAGGTGGGTTGGGGTGTTACAGAAACAGTCAGGTATTCATTGTAAAATCATTAAAGAATTTTAGACCTTATAAGCGATGAAAAGGAGTTGATTTGTACGCTACCGCTAGTAGAGACCACAGTGTACAAATCAGCTCCTCTTGTTAGAATCTTCATCGCTTATATGGTCTAAAATTCTTTAATGTACGCATATCCTTTCCAGTTATTTAAAAATTCACATAGCTCCCGCACAGCCCACTTATGCGCGTATGTGACATTTTGTATGTGACATTAAACTCTCTCTATTTGGTCGATGTGTGCTAGACAGGAATAGGCTGCATACTCAAATAACAGAATATATTCTGAAGGAGAGAATGCATGCTGTAACTTCAATGCCATTTATTCAGCCCATTGTGCCACTGTGACTGAACAATAGATTTTGAGACAAGTGGGTTTTAAGCTAGTTTACAATTAGTAGTAGTAATAGTTTGGAGCTATTGGGGTAAAGTGCCAGATAAGCTATACTATGCTAAAATGTATGGTTAAAACCATTTAAAATAATAGATATAAAAGGAAAAAAGGTCTGTAATTATATCAACTTTAAAATCAACTGAATACAATTAAGGTGGTAACTGATCACACTGATATTTTAAGCAATGGCCCAGGTTGCCTTATTGAATAACCAACCCTGTGTATCCATGGGCTCAGCTTCTGACTTGCCTTGACTATATGGCAATATATTCAAAATTCAAGGAGTGATTTCTCTGATCATTCTCCTTGAATTTATTTCTTTCATAGCATAAATTTAGTGAAAGTTGCATTTGTGCCTAGTAAAGGTTCTGGTACAGGGGGTTAAGCTTCAGTTTAAGGCATCCAAATAGTCAATGAATGATTCACAATCTGCAATTGATAGGGCTGTTTTGGAGAAACTGTGAGCTTCTAGGTAACCAACTTTCCTCGTTGACTGAAATAATGGGTCATAAAACTGAGTGATATTTCCTATAATGGTGCTGATGCAGAGGAGCTTTATCAAAATTCAGAAAAGCCTAAAAGACTTTTCGGAGCATGCGCAGATATTTCCGCACAGTTGTAGGGGCCGTGTGATCCCTCTTAGTCCTTTTTGTTTGTCCCAGAAAGTGGACATGTGAGAACTCTCAACTTTTATCAGCCATCTTTTTTTTTTCTGTTTGGTGCACTGAATTTGTTCAGACAGTGTTTACTGTTTTTCACATTCTCAGTCTCCTTTTAAGTCATTAATCGGGTTTTCAGCATTCATAATTTTTCTTTGTTTCAGCACACTGCTACGATGCTCAATCATCTGTGTCCAGGGTCAGCTCTAAAGCAAATAGTGCTCTGTGCGAAAATAGTTGATGGAGCCCCTCCCCACAACTGATTCCTTCTCCTCAGGGTCAAAGGGTAAGGAAGTCAGAATGGGAGAGGCCAAAGAAGGGAAACCATTCCCCCCGACTGTCATGGATTAGTAGCAGTGGGCACACTTTCCCTCCCTCTCTGCTCTCAGCATTCTCCCATTCCAGTGTTGGCCTTAGAAATAAAGAAATATACATTCTCTAGATATAGAAATGCTGCATCTACAGAATAACAAGACATTTTTTCATTTTCTATCAATTATGTATCCCTGGATCACACGTCACCAGCAGAACTGAGCCAAAAGTTCTCCCTCACAAATTTCAAATTGTACCTAAAAAATCAAGAAGTCTACTTATTCTATATTTTATCATGTAGCAAAACCAAAAGTAGAGCACATCCTTAGACTACGCGTCGCATACCTTGGTCTGCCATTTGGCAACTTGACTATAAGACATTACAAGAAAAACTCCTAATGGCCCTATATGCAGTAAAGAAAGCCCTGGCCAGTTCTAGCCATCTAGCAAAACTATTTTTTAAATCAATCATTTGACTGCAGAGCATCAACAATTTTGGAAAAGGGATACAAGATCTTATTAGATGATATTTAACACCTCATAGATTACACAAAATATACCCATGTGTGCCAGTTAACTGTTAGAAACAAATGCAGAATAAAGAGAGCATAAAATATAAATAGATGTGTGTGCAGACAAAACTGAACTGGAAATTGCAATAAGCCTGTACTTATTGCTGCAATACTGTATGCATTGCAGCATGACCATTCTTCATAGACATTAAATAACAAAATCAAGAAATATAAATCATGAATTACCATACTAATAAGAATATTTCAAAACATCTGATGAATAAAACACATTCAATACTTTAAAAGTGTTATACATTTCTCTAAATACCAATACAATATTTCAAACACAGCAGAAACATTAAACATTCAATAATTAAAACCAAGAATTTTTGAAAAACAAAATCTCCTTTTCTGCATATCTAGGCTCTTTTGATTTCCATCACCCTGAGATTTTCATGGACTGGAGGAGGTGGGACTGCACAAACTTTATCTTCTCACACACACTCATTCTCACACAATCCCTCTTTCATACATACACCCATGCTCTCACACACACTATCACATACACAGCCTCTCTCCCCCTCATATAAATACATAGGCCCAGTGCGACCGGGTGTACATACCATGCATCTGCAAAGGGCAGCATGAGAGGCCACGGGGCCACCGGTGAGGTTTAACACGCCAGTGACTGAAGATGGAGAGCGGCCACAGGTCACCAGTGAGTTCCACTCGTGGCTGAAGAAAGTGAAAGGCTGCAGAGCTCAACCCCCCGGCAGCTGTAGAAGCCCATGTTTGTTTGTGTGCATGCACCGGCGCACAACTTCTGCTCCCCCCCCCCCCCCCCCCCAAGCAGGAAGGCCATTGGGCTGTGATGGAGCTCATCCCACAATGGATGAATGACAAGAGGCCCTGTATGTTTTGTGTGAGCATGTATGTTGTTTTGAGAACCTGTGTGTGTCTGTGCAAGAAGCATCTGTGATGTCTGCATGAGATTCTATGTGTCTCTGTGGTGTGTGCCTGTGAATGACTGAGGAGCCTGCATGGTGTTTGTGAATGTATGATATGTCACATATACGGTTCTCACACCGGCACATACATAATGTGAGGAGAAGAAGGAACCTGTGTATGAGAAGAATGAATGTGCTATTGTGCATGCATGTGAGAGGAAAGATGAAATTTGTACAGACTACCTCCCCCAATCCACGATGATCTCAGGGTGACTGGAAATCAAATGATCCCAGGTATGGAGGAGGAGATTTTTAAAACCTTATTAGTTTTAATTGGGTATAATTTGATGTTGTAAACCCATTGTGATCTTCATTTAGAACAGCTGTATATAAAAAAATGGCAAAATAAATGTTTCTGCTCTTTTGAAATATTTAATTTTAGGGGAGGAATAGAACATTTAATTTTTTTTATTTTTATGGATATTCTTATTCATGAGCTGGTTTGAAATTTTTTTGTTACAAATATATTATAATTGTTTGATTTGATTTAATGTTTATGAAGAATCATAATGCTCCTGTTTTTTCCATTGTTGCTCTGCACATAGAAGCTGGCTTGGTATGTGTTCCAGCTCAGTTCTTCTGAGAACATTTCTGTTGATACCTTCATGCTGTATTGGGATGATGGTAGGTCTGTGTTCTGCATATGTGACCAAGTTGAGGGGGGAGGGGAAGATAAGTTTTTAAAAATATATGTAGAAGTGAGTTTGTCTTTCTTTGATGGGCCAAGAGCCTAAATAAAGCATTGGGAATTAGTACAGTAATTGTTTACACAAGGCACCAAAAAAGCTTAGCAACAACCCCTCTAAATATAGATGTACACAGGCTCCCACTCATTCATTCTCACACACGTGCCAGTGCAACATCCCTCTCTGAGAGGACAGCACTGCACATATTACTTTTCCCACCATCGAGGTGAGGCTAACCGGCCTGTAGTTTCCAGTCTCTCCAACTCTTGAAGTGGGACCACCACTCACATTTCTGGGGATCTATTGAACAAATCACACAGCAGACCCACTAGCACATCTCTGCACTCCTCAGTATCCTGGGATGAACCTCATCAGGCCCCATGGCTTTGTCCACATGCCTACACAGACATGATACAGTCAGATGCCTTAGACATGCTCCCTACCATCACTTGTGTTTTTACACATACTTTCAAATGTGTTTCAACCCTCCCTAACTTGCCTGCTCCCCCCACAGGCTTCCTCACACCTATGTTCATAGAAAATGCTTACTAACCCACATGCACAGGGTGATGGCCTCAGCCATTCCCCTGACTCACAGCCACATGTGCTCACTTTTCTCCTCTCCATAAATGTTTGTACTTAATTGGCAACCAGAAAGGAGGGACTCAGCAAGTATGGGGCCCCAAAAGCTTGGATCCAGGTCAGCTCCTGAGCCTTGATGGGGTGGGTGGAGGCCCTGAAAGGTTTTTTTTTAATTATATATTTTGGCACAGGGCCCTCTGGAAGGGTCCTATACTGCCTCCCATTGGTACTTGGCAAGAGGCAGGGTAGGGGCACTTGTAAAGGGAGTAGTAGGAACAAACTGCTGCTATCACTGCATGGGAAAATTCTGCTGCAGGGCCTGGTATCCATAGTGGTTCTGTATGCTTGGGGGGGGGGGGGGGGGGGGGTGTCACTAGGCCCAACATATAGAGCCAGGACTCACATGATGGAAGTGAGTGGATGAGTAACAGTGAAGCAGAGGTGGAGGGTCCCTTCCAGGGGCAGAGCAGGCATTCACGGTGGGCCAGTCGCTCTAGTCACGTGGTCTGCCCAGCACAGCCGTGACAGAGCCATGCTCAGCAGGGCAGGGGGTATCTCCTGGGCCGATCCAAAATCCACCCCTGGTCCCTTCACTGTGGCAGAAATGAGGCCCAGCACGTTGCTGCCATTGCACAGAAGGAAAAAGGCTGTTGCAGGCACTAGTACATGACAGTCTGCCAATGAGATCAGAGTCAAAAGCTCTGGTTTGCCGCTGAGAACAGGAGAGGACACCTTCACACCACATCAGTATATTTGATCAGGTACTGACCTTGTTTACCAATATACAGATTGTAGGTAAAAAAAAAAATCACCAGAAACCCAATATAATTGAAAGCATAAAGATACAGAACCATGTCAGTTTATTTTGTTACATTTTAACTTTACATTTGAACTACAGTATATTGCATCACTACAATTAAACAAGGCCATGATTAGATCCCAATCTGAGAACATCTGGAAAGATGTACAAGTGAATTAGCAGAAAACATCAAGAATATTAAAAAAGTGGGATTTAGCATGGCACTTTAGAACAGATCTAAAATGATGCACATCTGGCACCTGTTACAGTATATTGAACATATGCTGAAATTGAAGAGCAACTTGTGAATTGAGTGTTTTAGGCAATAGCTGAAGGAAGCTTTTGCATAGCACACTGCATTGCAGTCTCAACTAAAAAAAAAAACAAAACAAAAAAAACCACAAACGCTAGTGCTCCTACCAGGGTAAAAACTACATGCCACACAAGAAACATACAGATCAAACAGCCAGGCTTAGAAAGGCAGGTTGAGTCTTCTGGAGGGACAAGCCCTATGTGCACCTGTCTAACTGGTGGAGGAAAGCCATCCCTTTCCTCTGAGTGAGCAAGATATTTGATCTATGCTATGGGATTTGCCAGGTACATTGGGACCTGCTCTGGACACAGTCAGACATGAGACTAGACAAGGGGCCTTTAGTCTGACATAGCATGGTTCCTCCTCTATTCTTACATTACTTGGCATTCAAATTGTCTGATCCATCAGGAAGACAGTTGTGGTAAAATTTCTAGTTTATTGTAACAGTAATGCAAGTTGTTGCACAATCTTTGACCTGACTGATTGTCGCCATTACTAAAAAGATTTGGACAGTATGATAAGAACATTTCCCTTATAACAGCATTGGCTGGTTAAGTTGTATGTAGTAAGGGTCCTGAATACTCTAGTTAAGCCTTTGTTGGAAAGGCAAAATGTTTTCCAGAACTGGCTGCTCTAAAAGGAGTACAACTCATCTAAATTATCTCAACCTTCATCTCCAGCACAGAGTTCTGAAACTGTATGAAACCCAGAAGGTGTTTCTTGCACAACTAGCAGTTTCAGGATATTGGCACCTCACTTACTACTACTTTGATCATCAGTGGCAGTGGACTGTACATGCAAGTACTACTCACTCAATTTGACAAGCTTCAAGCTTGCCAATACTTTGGGACAATGTTCTAATTAAACCAGAAGACAGCAAGAGGCACTTGCTAGGGGTGGAAGGTTTCAAAATGCTAGCCTAACATTTAAGTTCAGAGCTGTGGCCATCAGTTTACATATTAATGGCATGCACTTTAATCTAGCAAGAGTTAGCATAGGGCCTCCACTCTGACACACTGGAGCTCTGTCAAAGTTTAACAGTTTAAAGAAAGCTAGTGGAAGCCAAACTTAAAAAAAAAAACAAAAAAAACACTCCACCCCCAAACAGCTTTCACACTTAGAGCCAGGATACAAAAGTTTCAGCAACCAGTACCCCCTTCATATCAGCATGGACAATGAGTTGACAGCAAGGGTCATGGTTTAGAAATATATGCATGGTAGCACATTCCTCAGGATCACAACAGGTTACACTAATGCTAAAAGTGTAAGCAGCCCTCAAAGCTGAATTATAACTACAGTCTCTCCCCTTATGTGCCAGGAGCTGCCAATTACAATTGTCAAATATGGATTTCACAAGGCTCAGTACTTAGGGCGAGAATGCCTCAGAATACCTGAAGCTCCCAAGGCCCATGTGGTTTGATGTTCCTGCTAAGGGGGAGGTGGGCATGCAGTCTGGCTCACCTACCATCTCAAGTTGCTTATAACCGATAGCCTTCAGCACTGGTACGAAGGTAGTTTTCAGCCCAACACTCTACATTAGAGGTTTTCATTTGCATAGCATTAAGTCTGCATGAAACTAATGATCTTCATGTGAGGAAGATAAATTTGATTTTTAATTCAAGAAAACTCCCAAGAGTAGGCTTGAATGACAGCAAGATTTCAGCATAGGTTATGGGGTATTGCTCTCATGATTTTATTTAATTTTATATTTTGTATCCTGCTTTGATATGCTAAAAGCATAGTATCCAATAAATCAAAGTTACACACAGCACATTAAAATGAGTGCAGAGGGTCTTAGTGTGCCGTAAGTTTTGGTTTTTTTTCTAGCAAAGAGTAAGCTTATGACAAAGCACTAAGCCTGCAAGTTATGCATGAGCTTTGCATCACTATAATATTCTATTCCTATTGTGACCAATATTAGGAACCTCTTGTGTAAGACTACCTATTGATTTTTAAAATGCCACTGTACAAATTAAACAGAAGCCCTTACTTTCTTCAAAAGCCAGTCCTCAGAGGTTCTTTGTGCTATAAAATCTGCTAAACCAATTTGGAGTTGCTTTAGTCTTATTGCTAAGTAGCACATTTCCATGGGTGACTACATTTAGCTATTGATTCTAAATTGCAGTCTAAAATTTTCAGTTAGGTGTGATCTGATTGCTATTTATTCCACTTGCTTTTAGACATTAAAAAACTGTTTAGAAATTGCCTATGTTATGGTTTGTAACTTCAAGAAAGCTATATCTGTTTAACCAGTCTCATGACTAACTCACAATAGTGCATTCATCAGGTCAGCAAATATAAGTTCACATCAGCTTTGATGGTTTTAAATGCATTCTTACAATAAGCACAACACATGTGAAGGAGCAAGATACTTGACAGAAGTCAGAAGAGGTTGCATTGATTTGCAAGTATGGGAAGGAGTCCTCAAGTTTTGTATGGAGAAGGCATGGCTTAAGTGGTGCCATAAGTCCTATAGTCAGGAAAGCAAAAGCTGACCTGTTCTACCATCCCTGGGGAACTGCTAGCTGACAGCTTGATCCATGCATCAACTTAGATTATAACTTTAAATGCCGTTTATTACAAATTCCTGTTATATAAAAAAAAAGCTAAGAACCTCTTAAAAATAATCCCACAAAAGACGTGATGTTTACGTTGTGTGATGTAGAAATTTAGAACTAAAAATGGTACAACTGAGCATCTTTAACTACAGTAGTACTACATACAATGCTTGCTTCAGTAGCCACAGTCAAGAATAAAAAGCAATTACAGTTCATATCAAAATACATAAATGCACCAGTGATCACAGAACACTCATTATCCCCTCTCCCCAACTAAAAAGTTGAAGTTTAGTCTGTTGCCTCATATTTGGATGTGCACAATTTTTACCTCAAGCCCAACACTTTGCCTTAGATCTGTCATCTACCTGGCAGATTTCTCCATTTGGATTCATGAACACTGGTATATATTAAGCTACACTAAATTTGACCTGCCATATTTTATACTGTTTACATTGATGTACACATGTAAGTACACCAGATGATAAACTTAGTATTTGAGGTGAAAAGTAAGATGACCGTGGATCTAATTACACCACTCTAAAATAATTGTGCAAACATGAAGATGTGACATGCAGTTGTGTACTTTATCCTATGTAAAAATTCCTTTTGCATTTTCTGCACAGTAAGAGACTGCATGAAGCTTGGAATGCATACAGCTACAGCAAGAGCAGTGTTCAGGCTTGCTAAGGCTGGATGCACTCTAACCACCATTTGGAAGACTGACTTAACGAAGAGCCTTAAGTTTAGTGAACTATATACCAACTGCCCTAAAAGTTCTAGAGCCTAGCTAGCCCCTTAGTAAGATTTATATTAACATTGGCAGTTTCTGATTTTAGACCAGAAGACAGCTATGAGTTCTTTACATTAGAGCAGCGTTATAAGCTTAGGGTGTGAGAAGGTATGAAAGGTTCTAAGTACCGTATCTCCCTTCTGTGCTAGTGCATGTCAGCACTAGAGAAGATACAGTCAAAGGGGAAAGTTACTCCAAACACTGAATGAAGTCTTTAAATTTGTAGACCATTGCTAAATCTAGTTTGGTGCTATCCCTCATGACATCTAAAATTTGTTCACTGCTTCTCTCGGCTTTATGCTCCCATGTTAAATGGCACAAAGTTACTTATTCTTGGATAAAATTTAACTTTTCAGCAGGGTAACAAATGAAGTTGTTTGAAATATCAAATGCTTGCATTCTGACTAGCTAGGCCTTGTTGATCATTAAATCAAAGTCAATATTTTACTTTTAACTGATTTTTCCTGAGTATACATTTCAGAATCTTCAGACAGGACATTAGTATTTCCCCCATTGTGCAGCCTACTTAAGATACCACTATTCTACCTTGTTAAATAAACTTGTAGTGCATTTATGGTCTTTCCTCAAATCCTATACAGATTCCAATTAATGATATCCCCACCACTGATGTGCCTCTTTATCATCATATTCTGTCTCCAATGAACGATTGTTACACTCTTCCCAACGTCTGACCTTTCCATTCTCCACCATAACAAATTTCCATGACACTTTAGTGTCTACTGGCAAGAGAACAGAATGGGACCAGAATCCATCTTTGTCAGACTGCAGTGGTATGTATGTCTCCCAGGCACCAAGATTCTTGTGGTCTCCAGTGACTGCAATCAGTTGAGAGTCAGAGTTTGTGACATAATGAACTCTGAACTTCACATGGACATTCTGTGGCATTGGATGTACGGCTGCTACTTGTTTGATTTTTGCATCAAATTCTGGACTCTTGGCTTCTGTTTCAGCCAGACTGAACTGTTCCTTTTTCTTGCTGACTAGATTTGAACTGTGATGTTCAAACTCTTCATTCAGATCACAGGTAAATGAATCCCAGAACCTGCTGCTCACACTTGTAGGATGCTTGTCTTCCTGTTCCCAGGCATTAGCCAGCTCCTTACTTTGTGGCTGACCCAGATTTTTGATTTCTTCAATTTGGCTAGCAGTACAAGTAGACTTTGTGTTACTTATTCTCTCCTCAGTAGTTTCCAGTCCATTTGCCTGTGTTCCTTCTGCTGTGCTGGAATAAAGAGTCCTCGATCCTAAAATTTCACCAGAGTCCAGCAAACTATCTAACTCTCCAGCTGCAAGCTGACAAGTTTTGTCTGATGCTCCATCTTTGTGGACACAATCTCTCTCAATAGGGATGTTCTGCAAGCTCTCTTCTAGTGCTGGTTGGAGACTGACTTGGATGTTTTCTTTTACATCACACACAGCTACCTGATCTTCCAGATGCCCTAGTTGGGGAGAGGGAGGAGAAATAACCAATTGTTAATAAGCTTTGATTTGTAACGAGGACAGTTACTACATGAACTTCACATCTACAAAGGCTAGTGGAAAACATTCAAATTGTGACCTCTAGGTTTGACAGCTTGAAATGCCAGGCTGGCTCATATTTGCCTTTCCTGCCCCCCCCAAACTTACTGTAACTTGGGTGGAGCACCATGGCTACCCACATGTGGATCTTTATGCAATGGCTACAAAACCTTTTATTTCTGGCAATATTGTCTTACTCTGCAGAAAAGGCAGCTATTTTATACAAAGACTAGATTTCAAGCTGTTAAGAATGGGCTTCCACCCAGTAGTCATAACTGGTAGCAATTCCCATGCCTTCAGACCCCAACTCCTGCACCTTTAAGGTGCTGACAGATGGGACATTACTGCCAGAGAAGGGGCACAGGCCACCCCAAGTCGGTGACATTCTAAACACTGCCTACTCCTAAGTTTCCAGAAAAGTAGTTAGTGGATTTCCTTAAGACAAAATGTGCAGCACCAAGCTAGAAAATAGCTGAAGATTCAGAGCATGTTCTATAGCATTTCATTTTTATTAATTCTGCAGATTAAAAAAGTGTCTAGTCATACCATCCTTAGTAGAACTAGCTGGAAAGAAGTTGCTTTTGAGTTCTAACATCTTTGCAGCAGACTTGAAGTCAAATTAGTCAGACACTTGGTCTTAATTTATTCCTTGTGACTTCAGAACAGACATATGTATTACATAGCTAAGAGCTAAGTTAGTTAGATTTGTACAACTGCTTAAAAAAAAAAAGTCTAGCAGTAGAGCCAGTTGTGCTGCAGCAGTAGTTCAAACACCTGCCATCCTGGTGAGTTAATTCTACACTTTCCTATGGAGTTTGTTGGCAGCCTGCTATGATATTGGCTTGGAAGATATACCAAGCAACCTCCTCTATACAGTCCAGAAGAGACATCTTCCCAGGTCAGCACTGTTGCTATTTTGGGAATGACACCATTATATAGAGTAAGGGATTCCTGTTCCCTTGGGCAGTTTATCAAAAAATTTAGAAGTTGGCATCTGCCCCTTGTGGCTGGTTGGGAAGGCTGTAGGCCCCTAGAAACTTGAACAAAGCATTGGACCAGATTTAAAGTAAAAATGTCAACTGTGTTCCCATCTAGATGTTGCTCCACTCACCACCACCTGCCTCTTTCGAGTGAGGAGAGTCACTAGAACTTATGACCCTTGTTTGAATTAAATTCTTTGCTGAAAAGTTTGTATTTACAGTTTATAGTACCCTATGACAGGTCTTGCACTACAGTCACTGATAATGAACCAAGACAATCAGGGAATTTGGTATAAGAGCCTTTTTACAGATTTGTATTTCTAGATGATTAATACCAAAAGCAGCTTACATGTAAAAAATATAAAAATCAGCAAAAAACCATCAAAATAAAAAACTTACGTCAGCATGACAAAAACAGGAGCATCTCTATACAGGGATGAGACTAAAATAAAGTGAAACTAAAATTGGTTTAAAATGTTTAAACATCTTTGGACACCCTATAGATCGGGAATTCTCTGCCTCTGGAAATTAGAAGTTAGGAGCTGTGATCGAAAAGGCATATTCCCTAATTTTATACAGCCTAGCCCGTTTGGTAGAAGGTTCAAGGAGTGCCATCTGAGAGGACCTTAAGGCTCTTGCTGGGTTTTATACCTGCATCTCCTCATTTTCCCAAAGCAAATTGGTGGCCAGAAATGTGTTAGCATGGTCACCTTATATGTAATTCTCCACTGAACACGAGGAGAAATGTGGTCAGTTCTATGGCTGCTAGTGGTGCTGCAGAATTCTGCAACTGTAGGGGCTTGATCAAGGTAAATGGAAGACAGACGTAAAGCAAATGGCAGTAGTCTAATGCAGTCAAAAATGCTTATACCACCGACTAAAATTGTGGAAATAAATGGCTTAAGACCTCTTAAAAGCTGCAGCTTATAAACACCTGCTAAGGTTTCATCAAGGAGTAAGATCTTGATAAAAGTTTATTTCAGTTGAAAAGTGCCAGGAAGGAGGTGGTCTAGAAGAGTGGAAGCTTGAATGTGTGGCATACAGCGTGATATTTGGGATGGAGAAGGTACAGTAGCAGATCAGATCTTTGAGCAAGGCCATGGAGGCATTTAAAAAAAAAAAAAAGGTTAAGACTTTAAAGTGTGCAAAAACTTAACTTTGAACCAAAGTAATGAGCAGAGAAGCTAAAAAGATTAAAGTGACATTGAGAGTTTACACTAGCATCTTAAGTCATTGGGTTAAGACTTTACTGATCCTTTTGTAGGCATCTTACACAAGACAATGGCACAAAGATTTATGGCTATTGCTTAAGTGGTCAAGTTTCATGCCAAAAACATTTTTAAAAAGCAGCCAGGGAATAAAGCCAAAAACTGACACTGCACAATCTAGCACACACTGATTAAAAAAAAAGAGAAACTTACAGCTGAGAGGCAAAAACTGACCAGATATCCCACGCTTATTTTAAGCAAAAAAGGTTTAAGATGCAATTCCTCCCCCATCCCAAGGAGGTCATAGGTGCTTTCTCTGAGAAAGTCCTGCATTATCTAAAAATAAAGCTCTCAGGTCAGCACAGCAGATTGCAGCTGGGTGGGGGAAGGGCTTGTAGTGAGCAGTAGCCAATGCTGTGGACCTGAAGGTGAAGAGCAAGGTGAAGCTCAGACAGGGAGGGGAGAGTCTGGGAACACAGTACCAGAACTGCAGCAGTCACTATCTGTAAGTGAACTTACAAGCTGCAGATATTTTACAGAGGATGAGGTGGGGGAATGAGCACTTGCTGACTGCATACACGAGTCACAACAGAAGTGTGTGCACGTCAGAGCGAGGCAGAAAGGATTTAGAGGATCTCTGCTGCCAGACAGGTGGGAAAAATAGGAATCTGTCCTGGGGACAGTGACAGGGTATAGGGAGAAGTTGAAGGACTTGAAACTGCAGGGGAGAAGGCGCAGGATACCTCCAGATAGTAAACAAGTTGCGGGGGTAGGGAATTTGAGAAAGATTAGGCAAGGAACCCCCCCAGATGGTTACTGCTCCTAGAATTGCATTGCTCCCTATAAAAAAAAAATGCAAGTTTCAGATCCCGGTTCTTGCTTTTGAGATTGACTTTGTCCCACAAAAGGAGGAACAGATTACGGTGGCCTAAGTCTACAAGACCTGATGTCCCAGTATCAGCTTCCCTCTGCAGACTTTAGATACTACTATGAGAAGCCTATTCCAAACTGGAATGAGCTAGTGTTGGGAAGAGAGATCTGATGCAATTTCAAAAGACTGAAAGCCTGATTAATGATTTACAGAAGTTTGTAGAGAAAGTAGGTGAGATGGATATGACTAAGATTAGCCCTTACAGGAGGTAGTGTGTGTATGTTAGTTTGATAAGTTTTAAGTTTTGTACATTGCTTACAGCAATTTCATATGAGGAAAGCAACTTATAAGTTTTAATAAATGGTAAGCATATGTTCAATATACTGTAACAGGTGCCAGATGTGCATCATTTTAGATCTGTTCTAAAGTGCCATGCTAAATCCCACTTTTTTTTTTAATGTTCTTGATGTTTTCTTCTAATTCACTTGTACATCTTTCCAGATGTTCTCAGAGATTGGGATCTAATCATGGCCTTGTTTAATTGTAGTGATGCAATATACTGTAGTTCAAATGTTAAATTTAAAATGTAACAAAACATAAACTGACACGGTTCTGTATCTTTATGCTTTCAATTATATTGGGAATTATTGTACTTGAAAGCTAAATATGCTGTCATCTGCATTACTTGGTTAGAATCTTCTACCAACATGATTAGTTGTATTTCTATTTACATTCAATTTATACTAATGCAGCTATGTAGCCATTTGCATATCAGGATTGTTTCTACTAGTTAGTTTTATGCAGCTTCAATACAAGCTGTTTCCCTGCATGGGTTTTTTGGATACTCAGCCACCCTACTCCCCCCTCCAGAAGAAAAAAAGGTCATGAAGGCTTCAGGCATCCATTTCTAGATACTACCACAGAAGTTTAGGGTGCTGTAGGCCTTCCTTTCTTTGCTCAGACTATTACAAATAGTCAGTTAATTATATGCTATAATACACTACCAAACCTTCTCTAAGCTCGTGTTTACATATTGGAGGATACCAAAGGCCAAATAACAGACTTTGCAGCTGTGTTTTTGCATGGTTTGAATTCTTTATATATTTGTTCTAACTTCATTTATTTAAAATCTTTTCTATACAGTCGTTAAGTGGGTGCCATCACAACAGTTCACAATAAGGCACAAAAACTATGTTGCATAAAGTGTCTGGAATTCTAACTCTTAAACAGGTGCCATCAAAAATACTGTAACATTATATCATAATAAGTACTATTCGGTGAGTGTTATAAGTTATATCTAGATTTTCTAAATCTGCTAAAAGTTTGGTGTTACTTAACTTTAGTTCTTTGAAGTTTAAGACAGAGGTGGAGATCAGAATATAGGAGGAGACACTTTAAGAAGGAAGGAGTGTGTTTGTGTGGGTGTTTGCTTGACCGCAACTAACAGTTCCCTGGGTTCTACTCTTGATTCTTTGTGGTACGCTTGCTTAAATAGCCATGTTTTTAAATTTTCTCTGAATGTTTTGATGTCTCTTTCCAATCTGATTTCTACCGGCATGGTGTTCCATATTATCGGTCCTGCTAGGGATAGGGCCCTGTCCCTTACTTGTGTTAATCTGGCTGTAATGACTGACGGTATAGTTAGTAGTGCTTTGTTTGCTGACCTTAGGTTTCTGTATGGGGTATGTAAGCGGAGGGCTGTTCAGCCACTCTGCTTTTTCGTCGTGTATCATAAGAGTTAAATCCTTGCTTATGTGTATTAATTTAGGAGAAAAATGCGTGAGGTGGAACAGTGGGCCAACGTGAAAGGAGCCATTAGAAAAGGAAACAAGTTTGTATGTTAGAAAAAGTAAATAGTAAGAACACTGATTTGGTTTTCAAAAGAGGTGGCTGAAAAAATAAAAAACAAAGTATAAAGGATCCCAAAAAGAGGAACAGGGAATTCCTGGTGAAACTGAGGGAGAAGCAATAAGTCAGGAAAGCAAGAAGGTCAAGTGGAAGAAAAGGATTGCCAAAGAGGTAAAGTGGATGATAAAACTTCAGATATCAGAGAACAGGGCAGCCTGAAGTGGGGGTAGTGACCTTGAAGTGACAAGGAGCAGTGTTGGCGACAAATGGCAGAAAAATTCTTCTGTTGGGTATTCACTGAAGACAACCCTAGAGAAGGACCATCTGAAAAAACTAGATGGGGGTGAGGTAGAATATAAGTGGACAAGGCCATGGGGGTCTGGTGTACTGATGAGCAGAAATAAGGGAACATGCACAGGCCTGCTTCTAGGGCAAAAGCAAGTTCAAGCAGCACCCTCTGAACTTAAGACTCATCACCCAGTAAGAGCGTTGCCAGCAGTAACTTAGGGGTTTGACAGTAAGTGCTACCCTTCTAAGGCTTGGGATTGCTGCACGGAGAAGCATGGGGGAACCTCCACAGTGCAGTGGAAACCAGAAGCTTGCTGGGCAGACTGGTCCTTTTCCACCATCCTTACTATCTTACTAGTATGGCAAATAGGTAGTGCCAGCTTGGGGAAAGAGTTACCTCACTTACAGAACGCAAGTGTTCAGCTCTGCTAAGGCTTTCCTGCCAGCAAAAACACAGGCATCCTGTTCATCCACAGCTGTTAAGAGGTGGTGAGGGTGGGAACGAGAGCTTTACCACTTACACGAAGGAATTTCAGTTGCCAGAGGACAACACATTACCTTACTTTATGGAACTGCTAGGAATCTGACAGATACATGAAAGCTGCAGCAACAGCTCCCAACTAGCTTCCAAGTTTTTAAGAGCTATTTAACTCAAACAGGCTCAGATGACTGCTACCAAGCTGTGCCGAGAGGACAATTGCTGCCACCTGCATGGTCAAACAGCTGCTGCGCCACACAGCCAGAGGTGGCAAGCAAGCTGCATATGCAGTGGCTGTCCTATGAGGTGAAAGTTGCACTGAGGGAGTAGTGTGGCAGGATGTCACCATAGTGGGATCACAGAATAGAAGCAAAAACTACCTGGAAAGGGCAGGAAGGAGTACTATGAACTGCTATAATCCATTTTACCAAAGTGCTTGCATTCTTATCCAATTAGTCCTGTGTGATTTTATGGAGGTGCATTGCATTTCTTAATCCCTCAACTTCAGAGTTTGGTCCAGTTTAGTCTTTACTAAGACTCCTTCAGACTAGAACTGTTAAGCTGCTACACCCACAGGTCTTGACCTAATATGTTGTACCCTGCCTTAGATTGATTAATTTTATTCAAAGAACAGGAAATAAATCCCAATAAAAGCTTGGGATAGGGCTGTGGTAGAGAAGGGGGGGGGAAGAGACCATAAGGGAGCAGAGGGCAAGGCATTCAGGAAGAGGCCATGAGAGAGAGTGCAATGGAGAATGGGCACAAGAAAAGCACCCAGGGACCACAGGAGGGAGAGGACAGAAGGGAAGGGGCAAGCAAGGCAGGAGCGGAGGCACTTGGGGAAGAAAGGGGTCATGGGAAGATGGCAAGGATAGAATCCAAAGCAGCTGCAGTAGGAAAGGGCAGGAAGGGATTATGATGGAGGTGGAGCTACATGGCATCTGCTTTCTGCACAGCATTTGACTGCATGTAAAGATCAGCAATGTTTCTGCAGGTTGAAGAGGGGTCCATGTGCCTCAGAAGGTTAGGAACCCCTTGTGTTCTGTGCTGAAATTACTTCCCACACTTCATAGTGCTCAGTCCAGAAAAGGGGGGAAGAGCCTGAGGGCTTAATAGTCTCAATACAAAGGGCAGGAGGCACAGGGACAGCAAATAGGAGACACGACATTGAATCTGGAATTGTGCTGCTCTTTAAGCTGGGCACCAAGCTAAGGCCGATAGAAAAACAAATGCACTCTAGTATTACTATACGAGTGCTTCCCTCTTGTTTTCTAGAAGACCTCTGTCTGGGATCATCAAATTGAAAATGCAAAACCAGACAGCAGCAGCTTTGTGGATAGGACAAAACTGTTGATTAAAATAAAGATGTAGACCTGCTGCAGCAACTCCTTGCTCTCTGCTTCAACAGCAGGGGGAAAGAGGAAGGGGGGGGGGGGGGATTTGATTCAGACAGCAACCAACAAGGTCGTTGAATTTTACAACCTGGTGAAACAAGTATAGGGTTAACTTGCTGATGTGGCTGTTATTACTCATGACCAATAGGCCTGATACTTTTGAAGCAACTCCAAAATTGCTCTCTGCTTCAGTGGCAAGAGGTAATGGGTAATTGGATTCAGTCAGCAAGCAATAAGGGCCCTGATGTTTATGGCCTGGGAAACTGCTAAGTATGGGGGGATGATCTGTACAGCATGGCGGATATAAGCTTGCTGGGCAGACTGGATGGACTGTTTGGTCCTTTTCTACTGTCATTTGTTTCTATGCTTCGGTAGAGTTGTGCATGAATATTGGCCATTGAGATCACATTTTTGTTTGAAAAAAAGTAATGAAAGGCTCAGACATGAAACCATAAAAAAGTGGCAAAAACACTGATCTGTTGTAAGCAACATTCTTCCAAGCTGCCATATGCTCAGTTCTTACTGGTATGACTTGATATATCTAGCTGCTGCCAACTGCTCAGTACCACCTATGCAGGCACAGCCAGCACATTCAAGTTGTGGGCCAACATTTCCTGGCTGCTTTTGTGCATCACAAGATCAGAAACCTCAGTTAAGGCCCCTAGTCCAAATCACTACTAGCAGTCAGCTTTGAAATTTGTGGCATGCTTGCACTGCCACCTACCCATATCTTCCCAAACTCGCCATGATATGCAAGCTTCTCTTGCATATTCACTGCAGATCTCCTGAAAACCCAACCAGCTGTGGGGGTCTCCAGGACAGGTTTGGGAAACCCCCATCTTGTGATGCTTGCCTTAGTGCCCCATGTCCTTCAAAGCTGCAGGGACAAGATCTGTGGCCACCATGGGGCTCTGGAGCCTCCCCTGGCACTGCTCAGTGCTACCCTAAGTAGGTTGGAGGGGGCAGGTATGACATGAGGGCCCCCCCCCCTCAGTTACTGGCAAAAATCAAATGTATTAGTGAGCAGTACTATTGTACAGTTAGACCATTGTAAAGCAATGGTTCTCAACTTGAGGTAGAGGCAGCAAGCATGGAGGGGTCTGCCAAAAGCTGTATTAAGGCCTTGGTGGGGAGAAGGACTGGAGGCAGGACAAGTCCCGGTGGAAAAGCACTCGGGAACATTGTGAGCAGAAGAGGACAGGCAGGCATTCAGAGATGCATCCATGGGGTGGAGGGAAGTAAGGTGTGCAGGAGGGTGCTAGGAAGCAGCTGAGGAAAGGAGCCATGGTTGGCAAGGAGTTAGCATTCATGAAGGAGCTGTAGGGTAGAACAAGAGGGAGAGCACAATTTTACAATAAGCACTTTTAAGTGCTTGTATATTTCAAAATTATTCCAGAGTGCATATATGTTAGTTCTCTATATGGCATTTAACTGCATGTAGAAAAAAAACTTGAGGCATCTCAGGTGCACAAGATTCATGGCTTGGCATGCCTACTCCCAAAAAAGGTTGGGAATTCCTGTTGCAAGGCGTTTCCCCACTGATAGCATTCCTGCTCATATTTAAGAATGCATGTATATCCTGTACAAGTGCCCCTTAACATTTGTTTGCATGCATTTTAGACATTGTGTACCTAGGGAATTGCACAATAGTGATAAAAGCAGCTGTAAACTAGTTTGAAAAGCTGCTAGAGAGCAGCTGAACAGCCTCAAGGGTTCAGGCAACTCAGTTTTCCTGGCTTCCTGCACCCCAAATACAATCATTAAAGATTACATGATTTCAGGGATCCCAACAGGCTGACAAGTTAAAAAGGTAGAAGTAATTTCACATATAATTTTGAAATGACATGTTTAAGCAGCCAAATATGCACCCATGTTTTTACAAAGGAGCTACTAGAATATCTTGCACATGTACTTCCCCCTCCAGTGTTGCATGAAACATGTTATCACAAATGAATGTAATAGGCCATCATTTAATAATGAACCCACTAAGTATTAAACTATTGCCAGGGCCACTTACCTATGGACAAAAGGGGTAGTTGCACCAGGCCCAATGCATAAATGCACAGGTCTGCCCCTAAGGACCAGTGCCCCAAATCTCAGACTGCAGAATATAGCCCTCTGCTTCCTGCTCCTTCCCACCCAGAAGGTCTACAGGGAGTGGGAGGGAATAAGCCTGGAGCAGATGGCACAAAGCCATTCCCTTCCTGTCTTTCCAAGACTGAGGAGACCATGCAGAGCAAAGCACTGCCTCTCTGCTCCCTGATCCGGCCCCTTGTTCCCCCATCTCTGCAGGGAGGTGGACAACAGCACCAAGAATACAGTTTGTCTGCACATCTCTATGTTCTGCATGTGTTACCAAGGTGAGGATTTTTGCTAGTATGCAGGTTCTCTGTTGTGGTCTGTCACCATCGGCAGGTTCTGTTTTCCAAATAGGTGTATTGGTGTTTTAGGGCCAGCGGAATATTTATATTGTCATCTTTTCACATAGGCTCATTGCCATTTGAGTTCTAGGAGTTAGTGCTCTTAGTATGGCAGGTTGGCTTTGAGTGACTTTTGCAAATTCTTGTTAGAGGTGATAAGAAAGTTTAACTGTTTCTATGCTTAAGGAAACTTTTTTCATTCTGCTTAGGCAGCCATTTCATACATTACCTTCAACCAGCACAATTCTGCTTTTAATTTCAAAAGGTTTAGAGACTTCTGGGAATAGACAAATCATGACATTCACATACTGAAGACTTCTGAAACATTTATATATATCTATAGCATCTGAGTAAGACATTTACAGCATCTATATGTGAAACAGTTTAATATTTAAAAGATGTCCAATTGTGTTTACAGGATTGTTCTGGGAGGGACTGTGGTGGGGTCTCGTGTGTTCCCACCCCCTTTATTAATGGCCAGGAACTAAAAGTTACACACCACATTCAGTTATAAGTTACTGAAGAGACAAGAACTTGTTACCATTCAAAACAAGCATCCTGACAACAGCTGGCACTGCAGAGCTACCCAAGTTTTACATGCATCCTACACCAAGTATGGAACACGATGCTTTTAGTCATGATCATGAGTCTTCTGATACAGTCTTACCCTCACAAGCTTCAGGAAGGGACTCCATACACTTGTTACAGTACAGCTTATCACCTTTTAACACTTTCCAAATTGCCTGAAGTTTACTTGACATCTCAGGTGGAGGGGGCCCTACAGGCCTGAAAATTGGGGAAGAAGGGGATGACCGGGAATAAGGCTAAAGATTCACCAAGGACAATGGTTCCCAAATCCATCCAAAGGAACCCCCAGTCAACTTGTTGGAAAAGCTACAATCAATGTATGACAAGTCTGCATGCATGCAATAGAGGTAGTATTTGCAAATTATGTGTATGCTAAAATCTTGACCAGCTGCTGGCTCCCAGAACGGGTATTGGAATCACTGACCTAGGCTGCCTAATATCCTTGCACTGGTCCTGGCCATATTATAAGGCCTTTAATACCAAGCTCTTGCAGCCCACAAAGGCTGAAAAGGAAGACATCTCATGCCATACTTACATGGTTCCTGCTGGCTGGAAGACCAAGCCATGCTTGCATAGGCCAGAAGCTAGAAGTGTGTTTGGGTTGGCCTGGACAGGCTGGAAGGAGGCAGTGGAGTACAGTTAACCTCATGTCAGGCTACAGCAATATTAGATTAATTTGGGGCAAAGGAAGAGTGCTGGGGGTCAGGGAGGAAGGACATGAGATCAATAGCCTACTGGTTAGAGAGGAGGACTGAGAACCAGGGCTCAAATCCCACTGGTGCTTCTTGTGAGCTTTGTCAAGTCACTTCACCTTCTCATTGTCTCCAAAACAAAAAGCTTAGGACTATTTAGTATGCACTATCCCCATAGGTTAGACTGCAACCTCTAGAGCAGGAAGCTGATTGTATCCCAATATGAGCTGCAATTTAGAAAGGTAATATGGAAAGAGGTAAGTCAGCCCATGAAGTCCAAGGCAGCCATGCATGTTACTATTGCACCTCCAGAGAGCATCTGGTGTTTATCAGGTTCAGAGACGTAGCATTAGACAGTGCCATACTGCAAGGAGCCATGGAAAGGTTTTACAGACTGTGAAAGCTCATCTCACTTTTCCAGAAATACTCAGGAACATTCCCAAAGATACCATGCATGCCTAAAAGACTGCCACGTGTAGCAGGACACTGAGAAGTTTAAACAAACATCTGTGCCAAGCTTGTTTAAATGCCCAACTGAATTGGGTAATCATTAACATTGCTCAGATTTAGGTTTCATGGCTAAGTAGATATAGTGTTAAGTTTTAGTAGGAACTCACTCCCTCTCCACTGTCACCAGCCAGAGCACCACTGAGCAGAGATCATGCTGCAAGCACAACATGGGGACAGGTAAAGAACCAATCCAGCAAAAGAGAAGGCCAGGGAAAGGTTTTTCTACAGCATGAAGCCAACCTGGGCACCATATTCCAGGAGTCTTAAGTACGTGTTAGTAAGAAAGCAGGAGCAGCAAGAAACTAAGTACACCAAGGCTGCCAAAAGCTAGTGAACATCTAACATGGGGAAAAAAAAAGTCCTGGCTCAAGCTACTTGTCCAAGATAGTTTACAGATGTTTTGAGCTCTGCTCTCAGACTGATGAGTTATGTGCTCCCATGCACATTACATGGATTCTAGAAGGCAGATGCAGAAAGGTGCATTCAATGCACATTTTCTACAGGCAAAGCTTGCTGATGCAGTAAGGCATTTTGCACACAGAAAAAAGTGCTCCCAAACAGGAGTATTGCTTAGCACACTCACATGGAAATTCCATACAAATGCATCTGGCCAGTAAGCCTTTAGCACTGGAAACATAACCCCTGCTAAGAGGTAGAAGTAGGTTTCCAGCACTATGAAAATAAAGTAAAAAAAAAAGCCGTTTAAATAGTAGAAGTCTGAGCAAGTGCTGACAGCCCCCACCACTTACCCACATAAAGAGTGATTTAGCCATCTAAATGGCAGCTGGCAACAGTCTCTAGATAGCTGCACAAGCCCGTACTTATACGGCTATCCTGCTCGGTTGGCTACTACTTAGCCAGAGAAAATAGCCAGCTAAGAAGCAGTGACAGTAGAAGATATAAGTACGGATTTATGGTCTACCGGGCAGCTGCTTACCACCTGTGGCACACATTGTACATATTTAACTCCCACTGCCTTAGCATATCATTATGCTCCAGCATCAAGAGTTAAATAATCTGTGTTTAAAAATGTGCCTTGAAAGCCAACATTTGGACACTCCGCTTACTGCCTCACCCTGCAGGACTGGCAGAGCTGGCCGGGAAGTGCCCTGGCACTAGAGGAGCTTGCGATGCGCCCCCACAGCAGGCACCACGGCACTGCCCAGCGCCGGGGGCAGAGTGGGGTGCGGGCTCCTAACATTAAATTAAAAGCGCGCCTTTTGGCAGCGGCCCCTGCAGGGCATTCCTGCCCGCAAGCCGGAGTCGGGCGAGCGCTCGCCCCGGACACAACGCCGCGGCTGCGCCCAGGGGAGCGCTTCAGAGAGGGCCCCAGCATGGGAACTCGGCGGCAACCCGAGCCGGAGCCGGAGCCCCAGCAGGTGCTCCCCTGGCAGGGCCCCAGCCGGGCACGGTGCGGGGGGGGGGGGGGGGCTGGGCACCGCCCCCAGGAGCGCAGGCTGCCCCGATCCACGACTCCCCTCCCCCTCCCCCCCCCTCCGCGCTCGCGGGAGCTCCCGGCCGGACTCTACCTGCTGCGCGCTCGCCGCCGACCTCCTCCTCCGCCTCCTGCTTGCCCTCGCCTCGGTCGCCGAACCAGAGCCAGGCGAAGATGGCAGCCAGGAGGCCCAGCACCACGGCGGACCACACGCTGCTCAGTGCCGCCACCAGCGAGCCCCGGCCCCCGGGGGGCTGGACGGGGGACGCCCCGGCTCCATCGGCCGCCGCTTCTGCTGCCATCGCGCTGACTTCTTAGCTGCCCCGGCGGCTCTGCACACGCAAGAAGGGAGCCCCGCCGAGCCGCCTCTTATAGCCCTAAGAGGGCGCCCGGCGCCCGCCCCATCCCAGCCACTCCCACAGGATCTGACCTAAGCTTGCAATTAGGTCACCGACCAGCGAGCCTCCTTTTTGAACCGGGAGCAGGGTGACTGCCATAGCGGAGCGGGCCCTCAATATCTGGTTTGTGGAGCTCTTTCCTCCTTATATTTCGTTGCTAGTCTGCACCTCACCGCTCATTGCAGTGCAAATATAGACAGCGGGTAGAATTGGGGGTTTATTTGCAAACACTCCCTCCCCCCTCCCTTCCCTGTATTGAATGTATTACTTAGGAGGTTACATTTGGCAGCATCACAAGGCATGCTCTGTGCCTCAACTCTGTGGACCAGTTCTCAGCTTCAGGTGGCAGAGAGCAGCCCTCAGTTTCCAGTTCCAGCCCCTCTCTCTTGTCTCTGCTCCCTACCTAGGAAGAGAGTAGGGTTGCCGACTTTTCCACAGACCATGACTGGACATTGAGGGCAGGGAGGATAGTGGTGTTTATTCCCGCCCCCTTTTTGCATAAATTTGCATAATATTTTATATCATGTCACTTGGAACCCATATATTAGTCTATTATAACATATGTTGGGTATAGGCTTGGCCTCAAAAAGCCATGAGTATACTAATTGTGTGCCGCGGCCACCAGCAGCCACCAGAGGCGAATCCAGGCCGTTCGGCCCCGCACCTCGCTGCACCTCCCCGCGGTGATTGCCGGCGGGGGAGGCGCTCCAGGCCTCCCCTCGCGGCTTTGGGCCTCTCTGAAGGCTTCCAGGATCCAAGATGGCCACCCTGCCCTTAGGCGCGAGGCCGTGCCTCCTTTGCTGATTTAAAGGGGCCTTGTTCTCCAAATTGCCTGCACCTGTGTCTAAGGGACTAGACCAGGGGAAGTATAAAAGGAGACTTCCTCCGCTCACTCCTCGACTTGGCAACTAGTTGCTACGAGTCTTCTCGCTTTGGCGAGTCTTCTGGTGCCTCGGGTTCCTGATTCCTGGTTCCTGCTTCTTCTCAGTGATACCTCGGTGTGTGACCTCGGACTGGCAAGCGGCGATCCTCTGGTATTCGACCTCGGACTTCTTCCAGACCACCCATCTTCAAGGGCCCACCTAAGCCCCAGCGGTCCGGGCTCCTCCCGGGGGGGCCGCGGGCTTCCAGTGGTGAAGATCCAGTTGGCCCTTGCACCGACCTCACGCCTCCTCAACCTCTCCAAGGTCCACCTAAGTCCCAGCGGCCCGGGTCCCTACGGGCTTCTCCCGGGGGGGCCGCAGGCTTCCAGTGGCGAAGATCCAGTTGGCTCTGCCCCGATGTCACATCTCTTCGCCCTCTTAACGGCCATCCCAGCCATCTTATGTTCCACCTCGCCACCCGTCGGGGGAACCAAAGGAGTGATCTCCTAAGGTATATTAACCTTCCGTCAGTCCAAGGTTTCAGGACCCCTCCTGATCATAACAGATTGCCAAGTCCATGAACTCGGCGGAGGCGTCTGCCCGTCAGGCCATCCCTGGAATAGCCCAATGTATGATGGACCAGCAAAAAACCCTTGATGCCCTTGTCTCCGCAGTGGAGAGCCTGAATCAACGCTTTGAGACTTTAGGGCCCATGAACCCCACCTTGCCTTCTCCGTCCATGGCCCCCGGGGCCGGCTCAGTGATTCGCCTGCCTACACCACCACGTTTTTCTGGGGAACCCCGGTCCTGTAGGGGTTTCATTAACCAGTGCAATATGCACTTCCGTCTACAGCCGACCCTCTTTCCAGACACAGCTACCAAGACCACCTTCATTCTCTCTCTCTCCTCAAAGGGAAGGTCCTGGAATGAGCTTCCCCCCTGTGGGAACGGAATAACCCCATCTAGAGTAATTTGAGAGAATTCTGGGAGCTTTTCCGGATGAGTTTCGGTAATCCTACTCAGGAGGTTTCCGCCGGCCCCAAACTTCTCCAACTACGTCAAGGTTCAAGAACGCTGGCCGAGTTTGCCATCGAGTTTCGGATCCTCTCTTCAGAGCTCGGTTGGGGCCCAGACTGCTTACGAACCATCTTTCTACAGGGACTCAGTCCTAGAATCAAGGACGAGCTCGCAGGCCGGGAGCTACCCAGGTCCTTGAACGCCCTCATCGATCTGGCGGGGTGTATTGATAGACGCCATCAAGAGTGCCGTCAGGAGGCCCAGATGACCACGAAAACCACGACTCCATCTAGGGGCCCTCGACGCTCGCCTTCTCCCAAATCACCGTCAGGAGGCTCCCGAGCACCATCCGAGGAACCCATGCAATTGGGCCGAGGGAAACTCTCCATGCAAGAGTGTCGAAGGCGAATCAGAGACGGACTCTGCCTCTACTGCGGTGCGGTGGGTCACCAAGTAGCCGCATGCCCGGTGCGGCCTGGAAACTCCTGGGCCTAGGACCTGAAGGAGGACTCTTCCTGGGCCTGACATCACCTGCCCCTCCACTAACTCTACCAGTCACAATTACATCCAGGGTCCATGAATTCCATACTTTGGCCCTGGTGGACTCAGGAGCTGGGGGCAATTTTATTATGAGGAGTCTAGTGGATCACTTAAAGATTCCACACCTTCGTGCCCAGGCCCCATTGGTCATCTCGTCCATCCAGGGTAAGCCCCTCCTAGGGCGGGTGACTCATTTTAAGGAAGACGTCCAACTACGTGCGGGGCTTCTCCACGTTGAACGGATTTCTTTCCACATCCTGGAACACTCCAAACACCCCATCGTACTGGGGCTCCCCTGGCTTCAAAAACATGGTCCACAATTCGACTGGAAGAACCTTCAGCTGACCCAATGGGGGTCGAAATGCCACGATACCTGCCTCCAACCGGTAGTTCCTGTACAATGCTCAACCGTTCTTGCCAGTCCCCAAGGGCTTCCGACATCTTACGCAAATTACTATGATGTCTTTTCCAAGCAGAAGGCTGAGACGCTTCCGCCTCACCGACCATTTGACTGTGCCATTAACCTCCTTCCCGGCACAGAACCCCCTCGGGGATGCACCTATGCCCTTTCACCCTCTGAGACTCAAGCTATGTCTCACTACATCAAGGAGAATCTGGAGAGGGGCTGGGTGGGGAAGAAAGATGGAACCCTTTGCCCTTGCATCGACTACCGGGGCCTGAATGCTATAACAATCAAGGACCGGTACCCACTGCCCCTAATCTCCAAGCTGTTTGATTGCCTGCAAGGTGCGAAACTCTTTACCAAATTGGACCTCCGGGGAGCGTATAATCTGATCTGTATCAAGGAGGAGACGAATGGAAAATGGCCTTCAATACCCGAGACGGCCCATTACGAGTACCTAGTAATGCCATTCGGGCTCTGCAATGCCCCAGTGGTGTTTCCAAACACCATGAATGAAATTTTCCGAGACCTGCTATACCACTGTGAGGTCGTGTACCTCAACGACATCTTTAATCTTCTCCGATTCCCTTGCCGCTCACCGTTCAGCACATCATCCAGGTACTACAAACGACTAAGAGAAAACCAACTCTACACCAAGCTCGAGAAATGCCTCTTCGAGCGAGAGTTCTCTTCCATTCTTGGGGTATATCATCTCCAGCAAAGGATTCCGCATGGACTCCCAGAAACTAAAGGCCATTTGGAATGGCCCCAACCATCCGGGCTGAAACCACTTCAACGGTTTTTGGGTTTTGCCAATTACTACCGCTCATTTATCTCCCATTATGCGTCCATTGTCGCACCCCTGACGGCCCTTAACTCGAAAGGCGCTGTCCCCAAGAATTGGCCTCCCGGAGCCGTAGCCACCTTCCTCCGTTCTTAAAGAGGCGTTCCTTTCGCCAGCCGTGCCTTATCATCCTGACCCTCAACGGCCATTTACCATTGAGGTGGATGCATCCTCTGAAGGCGTAGGGGCCGTTCTTAGCCAGACTTCGGACCAACACAAGCTACACCCATGCGCCTTCCTTTCTTGCCAGTTCTCCCCTTGCAGAATGAAACTATGCCATTGGCGATAAGGAACTCCTGGCCATCAAAATGGCCCTTGGAGGAATGGCACCCTTGGCTGGAGGGAGCTCAACATCCATTCACGATCTACACAGACCACAAAAATCTTGAGTATCTGTATCGGGCACAGCGCCTCAACCCCCGACAGCACGATGGGCATTATTCTTCACCCGATTCCATTTTTGTCCTACGTTATAGGCCGGCCGGAAAGAACCTTAAGGCCGATGCCTTGTCCTGAGTCTTCGAGACTACAGATACTCCAGACTCTCCTCAATTCATCATTGAGCCAATCACGAGTCCTGCTATCCGCCACCACGGCTATCCCTCCCGGGAAGACTTTTGTCCCACCCGCATCTGTGGGAAACAAGTTCTGGCGTGGACCCATGACTCCCGTTGCTCAGGCCATCTAGGACAACATCGGACCTTGCAGGCCCTTCGCCGCTACTATTGGTGGCCCAAGGTCAATAAGGATGTCCAATCCTATGTGGAATCCTGCCATTCGTGTGCCCGTCATAAGAGAATTCCAGGTTCATCCCCAGGCTTGCTCCAGCCCTTGCCAGTGCCCACCGAACCCTAGACCCATCTCTCGACAGACTTCGTGGTCGATCTACCTTCGTCCAGTGGCAACACTGTCATTTGGGTAGTCATTGATCGATTCAGCAAAATGGCACACTTTGTACCACTCCCGGGGTTGCCTTCCGTGCCACAGTTGGCCCAGCTGTTTGTCCAGCACATTTTCAGGCTGCATGGATTACCCAAAAGTATCCTCTCAGACCGAGGCCCCCCAATTTACCGCAAGATTCTGGAGGGCCCTCTGCCAGAAATTTGACGTCACCTTGGATTATACCTCCGCATACCACCCACAAACCAATGGTCTAGCAGAGAGGACGAATCAAACCCTCAAATAGTTCCTTCGCATCTATGTGAATAATAAACAAGATGACTGGGCAAGTCTACTTCCTTGGGCCGAGTTCACCCTCAACTCGCATACCTCCACTGCCACCGGATCTTCTCCCTTCCAGTTGGTCTATGGGAAGCAACCACGTCCGCCGCTGCCTGTTCCCATTTCCATCACGTCTCCGGTGGCCCAACTCTCGGCGGATGAACTACATCGTTTCTGGACCTCCACATGGCACGCACTGCTCAAGGCCAGCCAGATGGCGAAAAAGTATGCGGACCGCCGACGGAGACCGTGCCCGCCACTGAGACCCGGTCAGAAGGTATGGCTGAGTACACAATTTATCCAGCTGAAATTACCCTCCGCACAACTGGCCCCGCGGTTCATTGGACCATTTCCCATCCTCCGTCGGATTGGTGCGGTGTCCTATCAGCTTCGACTACCACCGTCACTTAAGATCCATAACACCTTCCATGCCTCTCTTCTGAAGCCCTTGGTGCTGTCTTTGGCCTTCCACGCACACCTCCAGCACCCAACCATCGCTTTCTGACAACGACCTCAACCTATCAGGTCTGAGAAGTGCTGGACGTTCGGAAAAATAGGAAGAGATGGGAGTACCTATTAGCCTGGGAGGGGTTCGGGTCCCGAAGAAAATACATGGGAACCACTAGCCAACATCCTAGATCAGAACCTTCTTGCTCAGTTCCATCGGGACCATCCATCCAAACCCACGGCCTCCTGGGAGGCGCCCTAAAGAAGGGGGTACTGTTGTGTGCCGTGGCCGAGCCGCAGTGTCGGGCCGCCACAGCAGTGCCGGGGAATCCAGGCCGTTCGGCCCCGACCTCACCGCACCTTCCCGCGGTGATTGCTAGTTGGGGAGGCACCCCAGGCCTCACCTCGCGGCGTCAGGCCGCTCTGCAGGGCTTTCGGGATCCAAGATGGCCGCCCTGCCCTTAGGCGCGAGGCCATGCCTCCTTTGCTGATTTAAAGGGGCCTCGTCCTCCAAATTGCCTGCACCTGTTTCTAATGGACTAGACCAGGGGAAGTATAAAAGGAGACTTCCTCCGCTCACTCCTCGACTTGGCAGCTAGTTTGCTACGGGTCTGCTCGCTTCGGTGGGTCTTCTGGTGCCTCGGGTTCCTGATTCCTGGTTCCTGCTTCTTCTCGGTGATTCCTCGGTGTGTCACTTCGGACTGGCAAGCGGTGCTTCCTCGGTGTGTGACTTCGGACTGGCAAGTGGTGATTCCTCGGTGTGTAACTTCGGACTGGCAAGCAGCGATCCTCTGGTACTCGACCTCGGACTTCTTCCAGACCACCCATCTTCAAGGGCCCACCTAAGTCCCAGCGGACCGGGCTCCTCCTGGGGGGGGGGGGGGCACAGGCTTCCAGTGATGAAGATCCAGTTGGCCCTTGCACCGACCTCACGCCTCCTCGACCTCTCAAAGGTCCACCTAAGTCCCAGCGGCCCAGGTCCCTACGGGCTCCTCCCGGGGGGGCCGCGGGCTTCCAGTGACGAAGATCCAGTTGGCTCTGCTCTGACGTCACGTCTCTTCGCCCTCTTAACGGCCTTCCCAGCCTTCAGCGCCGAAGGACCAGCCAGTTCCATCTTCTGTTCTGCCTCGCCACCCGACAGGGGAACCAAAGGAGTGATCTCCTAAGGTATATTAACCTCCCGTCGGTCCAAGGGTTCACGACATCTCCTGATCATAACACTAATATAGTAAACTTCCCATACCAAAATAGTACTGCCAGCAAAATCTTATCCATGAAAAGCCAACAATGCAAATATTACACAAAGCCCTAAAATACTCCTATTAAGAAAAAAGAACAAGCCAAGCTGCTTTAGATTCCTCCACCTAAGCCTCGTGCTGGCAGAATATTTTCCCTTAGTCACACAGGCAAAACACAGACAGACCCTCGCCAAATATAGAATAAGGAGACCATAAAGTTTAAACAGAAACATGCAAACAAAAACTGAACTGGAAAACTCAACTGTATTCGCTAACGAATCAAGTTAGCAAGGGGATTGCTTCGGCTTTACTCCCAAGCTACTCTGCCTCCTCGGACTTATCAGGGGTACCCGCTTCTTGGGGGCCTTGCTCTCTTTTCTTTATTACAGATTGCAGATATGAACCGGTACTCGTTCCTCGAGGGCCCATGTTCCTGAACACTCTGAAGATTCTCTACTACATGGAAGCTATCGCAGATACAGAATTTGTGAGTTGCCATTGCTCTCTCAGAGCTTTCCCTGGAACCAGGCACTCGCTCCTTGAGGGCCTAACCCTTTCCAGCTACTGAGCTTCCTTAAGACCTTATGTGAGTTTTGTCATCCAGTTCTGGCTATGAACACAGCATATCCTGTCTACTCACTGTCTATAGTTTCTCTACAGCTCAGCAACCCTGGAATCGTTGTTCCAGTACCTGAGGGACTTCATCCCTGCCGGGCATATCAGCTCACTACTGCCACCTCTGGTGGTTCTACTAACCTGTCTAATAAAAGAATTATCTGTGTCTGTCTCCCTACCCAAGCCTAGCCGGTGGTCCCTCTCAGGATATCCTCATGGGGGGGCAGTCATCTGCCATCGGCCCAAGGATCCACCTATCTACATTCCTCTACAGCTGGGTGCCCTCTCCAAGCACTCCGCTGGAAACAGATTGCTACTCCTTCCCCATCAGGAGCCTTCAGCAACAGATTCATAACAGATTGCAACTCCGCAGGAGCTGAGCATATCAGATTGCTAACTCCTCCTTCCACAGGAGCAGATTCATTACAGATTGCTAACTCCTCCCTTCTTGAGGAGTAGAGCATAACAGATTGCTAACTCCTCCTTCCACAGGAGCCGACCGGGCAAAGACAATAGGTACTTGGATGATTTTGGCAAGAAGGTGTTTCAGGGTTCCATGTTAAATGCCAAGGTGCAACAACACCAGTTCTATATCACTCAATACCTGTACGAGTGCCTCCAGCAACTGAAGTTGGAGGAAGGTCAGCCTTCAGAATCTAGTCATCGTAAGCAGACTGTAATTGATCTAGAAGAGGGCCTGTGACACATTTTATGCACCATCTATGAAGGATTTGATCTTTCGGCCCAAACCTCCGCCGCTGCTATAGCAGCCCGGTGCATAGCGTGGCTGAGGGTAAGTGCGAGCTGTGAAAATTTCCATGACAAACTTGCCAATCTGCCCTGCAAAGGGGATAACTTGTTCAGTGACAAGCTTCATGAAACAGTCTCACAACTTAAGGAGCAGAGTGTGGCAGTGTCATCATTCATATTACCTCCAAACCAGCCGCCTCTGAAGTGCCTTTATTCCTCCTACAGGAAACTTTTCTATCCCCGACATTCTTACAGACCGTACCCACTGTATTGTCCTCCCTCTTACACTACACAGAGGGCTCATCCTCCGCAGGCGCAGCAACGGGACCAGACTCGAGCCCAGAGCACCATCAAACCAACTCCAACTGCTGCCCCCAAAGACCAAGAGAAAATAATTATATAAACATGCCATCTAAATTTTTTATGAAAATATATTAAAATATTTACATAACATACATAAGATCCTATATAAACATGTTAAAAACTATCTATCACACTCATCCACTATCTTTTAACTTCTATATTTATTCATTCAGCTTAATATCATCCCAACCACTTAATGCCGGAAATGGCTTAATGCCATTCAGATACTCGGCGTTTACATATGGGACTTTGGTTTGAATTGAAAGTGTACCGGGTTTATAAGAACAAGGAGATTTCATGTGGAAGAAGTTGAGTTGGAGCATTGGACATTTCCCTGATGAAGCCCATTTAGGAGAGGGCGAAACAAAGAATTATTATTTTTTGATTGACATTGTAGAAGATTCCTCATGTGAACGGAGATTATATTGTAGAAGATTCCTTATAAGAATGAAGGGAAATACTTTAGATTAAAAATTTGGATTTAGCACCAATGAATTAGTGTCATATGAAGAAGAAAGTTAGATGAGAGCAGTTGAAATGGACTCTGGAGGTGATAATTATTAGAAAGGATGTCCTTAAATATTTCAAAATTTGAATAGATATTTAAATATTGTCAATGTGTTCATTAATTTTGTAATTTTTGATTCAGTGTATTTTTAATTATGTATGAATGATAGTGGATGAGTGCAATTGTTTTTAACATGTTTAGAAAGGATCTTATGTATGTTATGTAAAAATTTTGATATATTTTCATTGAAAATTTTAGATGGGAATGTTTATATAATTATTTTCTCTTGGGGTGTATGTAATGTGTTGATGCAAGAGAAAATACAAATAGTGCCTTCATTGTGATAGCCCCCAAAAACCAATCATCTTTTTTTATTTTACCACGGCCACAACTACCAGAAGCAGTAAGCGGACGCCTTACTTTGTTTGCAGGACTCTGGAAGCGATAATTATTAGAGAGGATGTCCTTAAATATTTCAGAATTTGAATAGATATTTAAATATTGTCAATGTGCTCATTCATTTTGTATTTTTTGATACAGTGTATTTTTAATTATATATGGATCACATGAGGTAGCGTGGGAGACGGATGTAGGTTTCCCCTGCTCCGTGCTTCACCTCTCCATCCAGTCCCATCTACAGCACTAAAACTGCTTCGGACCCCACAAACATTTTTTTCCCATAATCTGCCTGTCGGCGGCATATCGGGCATTGCAATGACGACACGCGTGAGCCGTAAAGAAAAGGAGAGGGAGAAGGACAAAGCTCGCAGCCACTATCCGCCATCTTCCCCTGAGACCGCGCCGCTCACGTCCTCCAAATCCTTACCGGACCGAGAGACGATTAAAAACGCAGTGGCAGCGGTACTTGGTCCGGAATTAAAGACCATCGCGGACAAGCTATCGGAATTGACCCAAATCCTTAATGGATATGAAGCCCGATTTGAGGAAGTGGAAGGTAGGGTCTCTGATCTGCAAGATGGCCTGGCCACTGCACAACGAGACATTACGGCTCTTCAGGCAAGTGCAACTCGCCGAGGACCTGGAGAACCGTTCTCACAGCTCCAATGTAAGATTAATAGGGTTGCCTGAGATGATAAGAGACAAGGATCTCTCGTCTTTTTTAGAAACCTGGCTGCAGGATCAATTGGAGCTCCCGGATACTCACGCTTGCATAGGCTAGGCCCAGGCAACCTAACGCTACGCGGCCCAGGCCAGTGCTCGCCAAACTTCATAATTATGCCCAAAAAATGGATATATTGAGGGCGATGAGAGGGGGCCGTTCATTTCTTATGATGGGAAAAAAGTCCTTCTCTTCCAAGACTTTTCCGTGAGCGTCGCAGCACAACGGCGTGCTATGGCACCTCACTGTCCTCACCTTATCAACATGGGCCTGCGAGCTACTTTAATATATCCAGCGCATCTCCGAGTGGTCACCACGTCCGGAACAAAATGGCTTGTCAGCCGAGAAGCAGCTCAAACCTTTGTGAATGAGCGCCGGGGCCAAGATTCGGTGGCCCCGACATGAATGAGAGTGGGGCGTTTGGATGTCAGCGCTGTGCGGATCGTGGCCCTTGTAAATCCTCCTTCTCCGTGAATAAGATCTGAGAGTGAGCTTCATTGGTTCATGCATCGGCGTAAAAACTGGGACTGATGACCTGACTTTATTTTTTCTCTTCCTTTCTCTCTCAAATTTTATTTTTTATCTTGTTATTATTTCTCCCTGGACAGGATTGGAGCAACCTTGACGTCTATTTATTTTGTCAGCGGATTATGTCTCGGCTCCAGGGACGGTTGTTTTTAGGTGCCTGTCCATATGAGAGTCCGATTTTGTTTTTTTTCCGTTTTCATAATTTTTTGTTGTTGTTTTGTTTATTTTCGTTGTCCTACTACCCTTAATTTCCCTTCGATAGCTGTTTCTCCCCCGAATTAGGTATGGGTACTGTGGTCCCGGGGTACAGTATTTTTTTTGCTCATCTGGGGTGCTATGTTGGATACCGGAGGCCCTTCAATCATTCCCTTATTGCTGTTGGGATATTTTTTTTCCTATCCTGCGTTTCTCCCCTTAGGGGCTGATTTTATACAGAGTGCAGCGCTATATAGCCTGGACATTGGGAGCTCCGGTTTTTTGGGATTTTTTTTTAACCTTTTTGATTTTTTTTTTTGAACAAGGGGGGGTTTCCTTTTTTCTTATCTCCATCCCCTCATACCCAATGGGCTCACCCAATGGCGGGTAATTTGACTTCCATCTCGAGTGGCACACTCCCCACAAACCTTTTGATGATGTTTTGCATGTTTTTTCTTTTCTATCAGGGGAATGGCTTTTCGTATATCTTAAAGTCATGGCAATAACCCATTTTATTGCTTACCAGGGTTATGGTTTCTTAAGCTGACCACAGTTGGGGTTTGGTCTCCCCCTTGGGAGGTGCCCCATTCTTACATTTATCGCTTTGTTATCTTGTTTATTTGACCCTTCTGAATGCAATGTGGGGTTCTATATCTGTCTATACACAGAGATTGTTACAATTTACAGATGATCGTATTGGCTTTGTGTATATCTGTGTTTTCTCATGTTTCTTGGGGGTGGGGGCTGGATGTGGGATGGAATGAAGATGGGGGGGGAGTTCCTCAATCTCCTTTCTCTAAAAGGACGGGAGAGTGATCTCACGTTTAAGGACACAATTGGGGGGGGGGGGGGGGCGGGGGTGGTAATGGTAAAACTCTATAGATGGGGAGGGCGGGAGGGAAGGCAGGGGGAGGGGTTGCGATTAGGATACACAAGGGAAGGGGGAGACACTGGTTCCCGGATAGGGGGTTGGTTTTGCGTTTTGGCGCAAATCGGAGCGGCCTCAGTAGGAACTTTCCTTCCACCACCACCACCCCCCACCCCCGCACCTTCTCCTCCCTTCCCCTACCTAACCCAACCCCCCAGCCCTATCTAAACCCCCTCTACCTTTGTTGCACAAGTTACGCCTGCTTGAGGCAGGCGTAACTTGCTTTCGCCGGGCCGGCTGCTGGCGCGCCATGGTCCAGTCCGGGGGCTGGTCCGGAGGCCGCGACCATGCCCCCGGAATGCCTCCGATGACGCACCGGCTGTGACACGTCCCCCAGGAAATCCCCAGGACTTACGCGCATCCCGGGGCTTTGCGTGCACCGGCAGCCTATGCAAGATAGGCTCAGCGCGTGCGGGGGGGGGGGGGGGGGGTTGGGGTAGGTTTTCGGGGATTACGCGCGTAACCCTTTGAAAATCTACCCCACTATGTATTTGAATATTTTGTTGGCATGGTCTCTCATATCTGGAGTGGGTGCCCCGGCTGGGTGGGCTCCAGCTCGATCTAAGGTGGAAAATCTGCTTTATATATCTTTGATGTTTGTCTCAACCTAATCCACAGACGCGTATAGTTTCTTGGAATGTGTGTGGCATTCACTCTCCTATTAAACGCTCTAAAATATTAACTCAGCTGCGGCGCCTGGAGACGGATGTGGGATTTCTTCAGGAAACTCATCTCTCTGATCTAGAACATGCTAAATTGTGTAAATTTTGGGTGGGCAGGGTCTATTATGCCTCAGCTACTTCTCGATCGGCAGGCGTGGTGATGTTTCATAAGAATTTACCTATCCAAGTGCGTAAAGAAATTAAGGACCTGGCAGGCCGCTTTCTCATCCTGATCACAGAACTCTACCACCAGACTGTTGTGTTCTGCAATTTATACGCTCCTAATACTTTCTCTTCGGCTTTTTTTTCAAGTTCTTTATCAGTATTAGCTTCCATATATTGAGGATACGATCATTGTCGGTGGAGATTTTAATACCATCAAGGACCCACGCCTCAATGCTTCTCAAAATAGACAGCGGGATGTGGGACTAGGAAAGGGTCCGTCTCTCTTGGAGAATGCTCTCCATTTGGTTGAAACATGATGCACTTGAAACCCGGGGGTGAAAGAATTTACGCATCTCTCTCGCGCGCATGCCACCTATTCCCGTATTGATTATTTTCTCACCAATAGCCATGCATTTTCTCGGGTGTATGCGGCGGGTATTGAGAATATTGTCATTTCCGATCATACCCCAGTGTGGGTGGACTTGGCCTTCTCATTCCACTAAGGTCTGGTGCTTTCCATTTTATCTCAGTGAGGATAGGAAGTTTCAGCAGTATTTAGATGAAAGATGGTCTGATTATGTGAATTTAAATCAGGAACATAGCACCCAGCCCACACTATTTTGGTACACGGCCAAGGCGGTTTTGCGGGGGGATATCATCTCCTATACTGCCCATCGGCGTGCTATGCTTGATAAATGAGTCCTTCAGCTCACTAAACAGTTGCAGAAAGCTAAGATGCAACTTCTTCAGGCAAATACAGGCCCGGCGCGGGATGCCTACCTTTCCATTCAATGCGCTTTGAATACGTTGTTACACCAGAGGGCACAGAAGAGTCTCTTATACTATCAGCATCGCCTATATCAATACAGTAACAAGGCGGACAAATTAATGTCACAATTCATTAGATCCTCGCAGGCATCCTGTTTTATAGCGTGGCTCTGAAATGTCACAGGCCACATTGAGACGAATACTAAATCCATCTTGCATATATTCCGCAATTATTATAGCAATTGTATCCAACAGAGGGCGGGACAGCAAGAAGCATGTTCTGGGTTTTGTGATTCTTTAGCCTTGCCACTGTGGAGCAACAGCGAATATTGAATTCTCCTATAACGTTGGAGGAGCTCAAATTGGCAATTCATAAATCTCAACAACTCCGGGGCCAGACGGCGTATCCCGCCGAATTTTATAAATGTTTAATTGATAGGGTATCCCAACCTCTCACACTATTATTTTCAGATCTAGTTGCTACAGGGAGTTTACCCAAACAGATGAACCATGCTCATATAACTCTTATTTCACAGGCCAGGGAAGGACCCTCTCTCTCCTGACTCTTTCTGCCCGATTTTGTTACTTAATTTTGTCATAAGCTATTGGCAAAAATCCTGCATATCGATTGGCTATTCTCTTGCCATCTCTTGTGGGGTACTCATCACAGTTGGCTTAATGTGTAAACGGTATTGCCCTCTCCAACATTACTGACGTGTGTAGGGTGGCGATGGAAATGTGGCTGAGGTACACACACTCCATACCTGGCCATTAGTTGTGATGCTGAAAAAGCATTCGATCGGGTGGAGTGGACATATATGTTTTCTATCTTACGGCGTATGGGCTTTGAGGGATTCTTTTATAAAGCAACTCAGCTATTATATGATTCACCCAAAGCATCATTATTGTAAATGGGGAACGGTCGGAGCCTTTTTCTAACTTCCGCGGAACCCGTCAAGGCTGCCCCTGTCATCCCTGCTCTTTATACTTCAACTGGAGCCTTTGTTACTGGCTATACAAGCCACTACTAGAGTTCGAGGGGTGTGATTCGGTGCCGAAATATTCAAATGTGCTGCGTTTGTGGATGATTTGTTAGTCTTCCCTACGGATCCGTTGTCCTCGCTGCCCTTGCTTTTAGATTTGTTCAAAACATTTAGTGCTTTCTCAGGCCTCCGGTTGAACCGGGGAAAATCTTCCACGCTAGCCTTCCCTGACACACTTCGCGAAAGATGGTGGGATAGTTTTCCTCTGCAGTGGGCCGAAGGCACTTTTTGCTATCTGGGGGTTAATTTATCCGCGGACCCTTCCCAGGTTTATCAGCTAAATGTTCTTCCCCTCCTCAAAAACACACAGGATATCTTGTGCCGGTGGCAGCCCCTGCCCCTGTCCTTATGTGGCCGGGTCCACTTATACAAAATGGTTATCCTTCCTAAATGGCTATACCTTTTTCAGAACATACCTCTTTATCTTCGGTGCCAGGATGTGGCGACGTTGGATTGTTCTTTGCGGCGCTTTCTTTGGAAGGGAAGGAGGGCTCAGCTGCCTCTTTCTTGGTTACAGGAGTGCTGGGGAGTGGGGGGGGGGGGGGGGGGGGGCTGGGAGTATGTATAATCTAGCCTGCAATATGCGAGTGATGCGTGACTGGATTTTGGGTACATCTTCACACACCCCATCGGTTGCTGATTGTGCCTTAGTGGTGCCCCTAGAGGTGACTTATGTTCTTCAAGTGGAATCTATCAGACTATCCTCTTTTTTAACTTCTTCTGTTACCGTCCGTCCTATCCGACAGGCTTGGGTCCAATTAACTAAACGTTTGCAGACACCACGAGTGTGTGCATATCTACTACCAATCTTCTTCAATGCTGATTTTCTTCCAGGCTCTCAGACTGCCATATTTCGACGATGGATAGACGCAGGTATTACTCGCCTCGGATATTTGCTTAATAGGGAGGGCCATCCGATCTCCTTTTCTGAATTTCGGGATTACTATAGCCTGGGGAAGTCCTCAGTATTTCCGTATTTACAAATTACTTACTACTTGAATGCCATACCTGCTGCTTTCTGGCACCAGTCCACGTTTCAGAAATTAGAGCAGATTCTTCAGCTGGTTAAATTTCCCCCCCCCCCCCCCCTTCACTATCTTTTTATTACAAGCGCTTATGTCAGCTTGGGCGGGTGGACATCTAAACTACGCTTGCTGGTAAGTGGATGGGAGAGGGGGAGTTTGTTGTCACTACTTCTATGCTGCATGTTTGCTATAATCGAGTGGCCAGGATCTTGCAAAACTCTTATTACAGAGAACTTCAATACAAATTTTTAGGGAGAGCTTATGTTTTCCCTCAGATGGCATATTGCCAGCATATTACAAACACGGCCACTTGCGGTCGTTGCCCACAGGCCATTGGCACATTATTGCACGCTTTTTGGGCTTGCCCAGCTATTAAGCTTTTCTGGACGAAAATTGCAAAATACCTGGCCACTTTTTTAATCCTTTCTATGCCAATAACGCCTCTGTGGATTTTGTTTGGTTGTATTCCACCTCTTTGGATTCATGACCCGGGAACTTGCCTACTGCTACAAAAAGCCAGCTTGGTGGGGAAATGAGTGATTCTTCTTGGTTGGAGGGAGGTGGAGCCACCATCGTTCTGGACCTGGAGAAATCTTTTCTACTTGCTTATGCACATGGAATATCTATCGTCTCGCAGCTCGCCTCGCCAGAAGAATCGTTTTTTGACTGTTTGGAAGCCTTATATCCAGACTTTTCCGCATCGAGCCCGTAGTCGACTCGACTGCTAAATGATTGAATGTCTGCATTTCAAAGTTGGGACATTTAGTCGTACTTATAGTGTTTTCTTTATTGACCATGGTGGACATTTCTCCTTTGTCGCTTTTGGATCTGCTCAGGGAACCAGGGAGTGGGTAGGGGGAGATAGGGATCTGTGTTATATATATTGTTAGGTTGGAAACTTGAAATGGGGGGTGTTGAAGTATCCCACACCCCCTAGTATGTCTGTTAATTTACTATTGCAAATTTCAATAAAATGTTTACACATAATTATGTATGAATGAGAGTGGATAAGTGTGATAGATAGTTTTTAACATGTTTAGTGTTAGAATCTGCTCCTCCAGAGGGGAGGAGTTAGCAATCTGTTAGAATCTGTGTTGCGGGCTCCTGAAAGAGGGAGGAGTTAGCAATCTGTTAGGGTTTAGACTGCGGAGCTAGCAATCTGTTACGAACGGCGCCTCCAGAGGGGAGGAGCTAGCAATCTGTTATGATATGCTCCACCAGAGGGGAGGAGCTAGCAATCTGTTAGGATCTGCTATGCTGATGACAGAAGCAATGTTGGGTTCCATTTTAGGTGCTACAACCCAAGAAAGAGATCTAGGTGTCATAGTGGATAACACATTGAAATCGTCGGTTCAGTGTGCTGCGGCAGTCAAAAAAGCAACAGAATGTTGGGAATTATTAGAAAAGGAATGATGAATAAACGGAAAATGTCATAATGCCTCTGTATCGCTCCATGGTGAGACCGCACCTTGAATACTGTGTACAATTCTGGTCGCCGCATCTCAAAAAAGATATAATTGCGATGGAGAAGGTACAGAGAAGGGCTACCAAAATGATAAGGGGAATGGAACAACTCCCCTTTGAGGAAAGACTAAAGAGGTTAGGACTTTTCAGCTTGGAGAAGAGACGACTGAGGGGGGATATGATAGAGGTGTTTAAAATCATGAGAGGTCTAGAACGGGTAGATGTGAATCGGTTATTTACTCTTTCGGATAGTAGAAAGACTAGGGGACACTCCATGAAGTTAGCATGGGGCACATTTAAAACTAATCGGAGAAAGTTCTTTTTACTCAACGCACAATTAAACTCTGGAATTTGTTGCCAGAGAATGTGGTTTGTGCAGTTAGTATAGCTGTGTTTAAAAAAGGATTGGATAAGTTCTTGGAGGAGAAGTCCATTACCTGCTATTAAGTTCACTTAGAGAATAGCCACTGCCATTAGCAATGGTTACATGGAATAGACTTAGTTTTTGGGTACTTGCCAGGTTCTTATGGCCTGGATTGGCCACTGTTGGAAACAGGATGCTGGGCTTGATGGACCCTTGGTCTGACCCAGTATGGCATTTTCTTATGTTCTTATGTTCTTAAGCAGATGAGAGTTAGCAGTCTGTTGTGCTCAGCTCCTGAAGTGGGAGGAGTGAACACTCTAATGTAAATAGGTGAATCCTTGGGCCAATGGCAGATGACAGCGCCCCCAGGAGGATATCCTGAGAGGGACCACCGGCTAGGCTTGGATATGGAGACAGACACAGATAGTTCTTTTATTAGACAGGTTCATAGAACCACCAGAGGTGGAAGTAGTGAGCTGATGTGCCCGGCAGGGCTGATGTCCCTCAGATACTGGAACTGCGATCCCAGGGTTGCTGAGCTGTAGAGAGACTATAGATAGTAAGTAGACAGGTTATGCTGTATAAATAGCCTGTAGTAGATGACACACTCACATAGATTCTTTTTTTTTTTTTATTTAATCTTTATTGCTTTTTTGCATTAATTACAGGAAAATTTTCCAATGTAATATCATTTTCCAATGAAAAGAAAAAATACATTCTCACACAAGAATATCAAATTATAAGCATGGCATATCGCTTAGTTAGATTCACATTGAAACAATAACTTAAAGAAATACGGGAGACCAAGGGTGAACAGAGCAGTGAATAAAGGAAATCTCATTCTTTTTAAACAACATGCTGCATACTGTGATTAACGCCAATTCTCATTCATTTCAACTACCTTTGGATTCACTCTAGGATCACTTTGAGGAATCTAAATAGCTGCGTAATTGCATTGGGTCTGTAAATACATATTTTACATCCCCACAATATAATAAACAACTACATGGAAACCGCAGCATAAACCGTGCTCCTCTTTGTACCACCTCACTTCTCATATCTAGGAATTTCTTTCATTTTATTTGCGTCACCCTTGCTATATCTGGAAAGATACGGATAGGCTGGCCAAAAAACTTCAATTTTTGGAATCTAAAATACTGCTTTAGCACATCATCTCTGTCAATTCTTGAAGAAAACTGCACCAATAATGTGGCTCTTAAGGGAATGTCCATTTCAAATGATTTTTCAAGAAAATATGTTAAATCTAAAGTCTCTTCCCCTTGATTTTCTTGTTGAATAGGATTTTCACCCACAATTGAGCGTTGAGCTTGATAATAAGCTGTTGTTATGACAGGAATTTTTTCTAAAGAGTATTTTAATATATTCACAAAATAACTTTTCAGCAAATCCATAGGGGTCTGTAACTTAGGGAAGTTCAAAAACCGCAAGTTTGCTCTTTTAACTTGGTTCTCCTGGAACTCCATTTTATTCTCGAATATTTTCTCCAATTTTATTAAATTTACTTGTATCTCTTCTATTTTTTCCACTTTCCCTTCTAAGGTTAAAGTTCTTTTTTCAACCTCTATCAACGTTCCTTCCAATTTAGTCGTTTTATTCATAGCTTCCTTAACAGTTGATGTCAGGGTATTAATAGATTTCTGCATTACTATCAGTATATTTTTTATTTCCTCTAACGAAGGCACCAAAACTGAGGTGGAATTAAGAAGAGCTAGATTACTCATTGCGGCTCCTACCTCCATAAGGCCTTCACCACTCTTCTTTAGATTTTCCGGACGGTGTTGGGCCAAAATTTCATGGTTCCTGGAACCCGCTTCTGTCGGGTTCACCGAGAAAAGGTCCTCCTCTCCTCTCTGGTTACCACTTGTTATAGACGCAGACTTCTCAAACATATCCGCAAAATTTGATGAACTTGATGGTGGGTCCGGTACTGTTGGATATTCCGGGCTCAAAGAGGTCTCAAGCATCAGGGGGCTCGGCAGCTGCTCCATGCCTGCCCCAGCGACTGTAACTTCCGGGTTTACTGACGGCGTTCTCGCAAAGGCTGCATCGATCTTTGTTTGCCTCGCGGAATCTGGTGTAGAGGAAACTTCCCTTACCCGGGTTTTCCTCTTGGTGTGCTTCATATTAGGAAAAGCTCAAAAGAAATTTTTAGTTGAGGTCTAGCTCGGAGGAAACTTTCAAAGATCAGGAGCCGCAGCCCTGCACGTCCTCACATATCAACGGCCATCTTGGTCTCCCCACTCACATAGATTCTTAAAGAGGCTCAGTAGCTGGAAGGAGTTAGGCCCTCGAGGAGCGAGTACCTGGTTCCAGGGAAAGCTCTGAAAAAGCGGTGGTAACTCACGAATGTCTGTATCTGCGATAGCTTCCAGGCAGTAAAGAATCTTCAGAGTATTCAGGAACATGGGCCCTCGAGGAGCGAGTACCGGTTCCCATCTGCAATCTGAAATAAAGAAAAGAGAGCGAGGCCCCCGAGGAGCTGGTACCTCTAGTAAGTCCAAGGAGGCAGAGTAGCTTGGACGAATTCATATCCATGACTGAGTACGATTCATAGTCCTTGCTAAAGTGAAGACCTTTTATGTTGGAAGCGGATGATGTCAATGCAGGGGGACGCCCCTGAGGTTCGCGCCCTTGCTGGTACATACTTCGGAGCACACATGCGCGCCCTACGTCATCAGGAACATGGCGGATCCGCAGCGTCGAGCCGGACCGGGGACGCTGGGGAGAAGCGGCATGGAGATGCTGCAGCAGCAAGCCATCCATCAGACCCGGAGGGAGTCGCCACAGAGGTAGAGAGGGTGGAGCGAGGGTGTAGAGCAGGCATGAACGCAACATTTAGAAAGGATCTTATGTATGTTATGTAAAGATTTTTTATATATTTTCATTGAAAATTTAGATGGGATGTTTATATAATTATTTTCTTTTGGGGTGTATGTAATGTGTTGATGCAAAAGAAAATACAAATAGTGCCTTCATTGTTATAGCCCCCAAAAACCAAACATCTTTTTGATTTTACCACAGCCACAGCTACCAGAAGCAGTAGGCAGATGCCCTACTTTGTTTGCACCAGCATGGGGTCAAATTACATCCGACAGTTGAGTTCTCAACATCATCTGGAATGCATACCACCTAAATTTCAGAACACCTCCCACATTACCACTCTTGGCCCCCTCTGCACGGGAGAGCAATACTCTCCCCCTCTTAAAAGAAGTTGAATTCCTCCTAGAACAGAGAGTGATACAAATGGTTCCCCATTCTCAATGGTCTCAAGGATTCTATTCCCAATATTTCCTCATTCCCAAGAAAAGCGGAGATCTGTGGCCCATTCTGGATCTCAGAGCTCTCAACAAGTTTGTGTTTTCATCCAATGTCATGCAAGGTAAATGTGTTTGGTGAGGGATGTGGAATGGTGGTTGTAGCGGAAACTTTGCACTCTGGTGCCCCCTTTCAACTCCCACATCATCATATCATCGTGACTACAGATGCATCCACAAAGGGATGGGGGGCCCACGTACTGCATCTGAAGACACAGGGGCTATGATCACCTTCAGAGAGGAGGTTTCAAATCAATCTTCTAGAACTGCGAGCCATTTGCTATGCCATACGCACCTTCTCACGACTTCTTGTACACAAATTGGTCATGGTATACACAGACAACCAGGTAGCTATGTATTACCTAAACAAAGAAGGCGGGTCCGGTTCCAGGACTTTGTGCAGAGAATCCATACTGCTACTAGAACAGGCAATAGCACATTCGATACAGCTTCAAGCCACTTTTCTCCCCAGCATGCGAAACTCAGAGGCCAACAGGCTCAGCCGACTGTTTCATCCCCACGCTTGGGAGTTGAACAGGGATGTACCTTCTGACATCTTTTGCCATTGGGGTGTGCCTCTAGTGGATCTCTTTGCCATGGAACGCAATGCAAAAGTACCACAGTCTGCTCCCTCTATCCGAGCGACAGAATAATTGCTCAAGATGCCTTCCTGATGACTTGGTCGGGAAGTTTTTTCTATGCATTCCCTCCAATTCCCCTACTAGGATGAGTTGTACAAAAATGCATCTCGGACAATTTTGATCTCATCTTCAGCACCCCAGCATGGCCCAGACAGCCATGGTATACCTACCTGGTTCACCTTTCCATACAACTGCCAATTTCCCTTTGCAACAAAGTAGGCCTCCTAACTCAGGAAGGAGGGACACTGATACATCCTATGCAAGACTCCCTTCACCTGACAGCGTGGAGATTGAAAGGGAGGTATTAGATCACTTTCCCATCTGTCACGAAATTCAAGATATCCTCATCTCAGCAAGGAATCCCTCCATGAGGAAAAATTATGCTGTCAAATGGTCACGCTACCGCTGCTGCGCATAACGGCGTCCATGGACCCCTTCTGCTCCTCACCAGATCAGTTACTTAAATGCCTCTACTTACGTTTTCGATCTGGACTGATTATCTCATCCATTAGGGTACACCTTAGTGCCATAGCGGCGTACCATTCATCCATTCACGGTGTTTCCATCTCTATGCATCCCTTATTATCTCACTTCTTGAGGGGTGCCCTATGGCTCAGGCCGCCTATTACACCACCCACCATCCCTTGGGACTTGAACATAGTCCTCGAAGCATTAATGCTTTCCCCCTTTGAACCTATGGGGATGGCCATGTTGAAGTTTCTCACATGGAAGGTGCTGTTTCTCATAGCCATCAAGTCAGCTCGACAGGTGGGCGAATTGCAAGCGCTAGTACACTACTCCCCCTTCTTACAAATCTACCACGACAAGGTAACCCTACGGATGCATCCATCCTTCATTCCCATCTCAACCAGACAATCACTCTACCGACCTTTTTTCTGAAACCACATACCTCAGAACAGGAAACACTATTGCACACACTGGATTGTAAGAAAGCCCTGGCTTACTACAAACAGAGAACTCATTCACCTAACAGGCCTTCGCAGCTTTTCTTCTCCTTCAACTCAAATGCCCCAGGACTTCCGGTGACTAACACACATTGGCTAGTTGGTTGACCCAATTCATCCACTTCTATTACAAGAGTCGATCAGAAGCTTTGTCCTCAAAAGTGAAAGTTCACCAGCTAAGAGCTGGTGTCTGCTTCCATAGTACACCTGCAACAGGTTCCTCTTCAAGAAATTTGCAAGGCAGCAACCTGGTTGTCTTTACATACTTTCACCTCCCATTACTGCCTCCAGCAGCATGTTAGATCAGACGCCCTGATGGGACAAGAAATATTATGTCATGCCACTAACGCATAGGACTGTCCACCAACAAAGGATTTCTCCGCACAGCAAAAAAAAAAAAAAAAAATAACAGAGTAACAAAAGAAAGGAGGAGTAGCTTCCATGACTACGCCACCCAATAATCTGTGCTCCGAAACCTTGAGCTGGGGAATCCCATAAAGTATAGCTAATTCAGGCTGCTTATTTGCAGAAAAAAGCAAATTTGCTTACCATAAACGGTGTTTTCCGTAGATAGCAGGATAAATTTGTCATGCGTCCCCTCTCTCCTCCCTGGACAGTCTATACTTCCCGCTTTCTCGCTCTACTCTCCTTCTATTTATTCTGCACTTTGAGACCAACTGAGAGGAGACCGTTGACCATGCGGGAAGGCACCATGCCAAGCGTGCAGCAGCAAGCTTTACTGCCTCCAGAAGTTTCCCATCATGAGCCACCATTTTTGGAGCCCTGCTTGCTGTTTTTTGGTCGTTCATTTGCCCTTTGTTTCCCTTGATCTGTGGTCACTTAGATTACCTTTCTTGTGTTTGTTTCTTACCTTTCTTCCTTCCAAGGGTCCCAGTATTAAACCCTTCAAATTCCTTATTTTATGCTTATGAGACTTTAGGGACTAATAGTGGTCTTTCAAGCCATCTGGACTTCTTCACATGGTATGTACAGCTCTTTGGGCGGTGTCTCTTTACTTTTATTTATACTTTATATTCAGTTTCTGACACCTTTTTCAATGTTCTATGTAGTATTGCTGTTTATTTTTCTATTTCAGCAACCTGGAGATGCCAAGCTATATTATTTCTTATGTCACCTGTTTAAATTACTAGGTACGTTGTTCTTTATATATTGTTTTTTTTAGTTTAGATCTTGTAGCCTTCATTGCATTTGTTGACTCTGGATCCTTTATTTCTTTATTATTATAGTTTTGGGCTTCTGTCCCTCCTGACGCAGCCGGAATGGCAAAACACGGTCCGTATCGGGGGACCTACTTGCATTTCATCTACATACATCTACTCATTAAAGACCGATGTCACTTGGCACCTGTCATATTGATTGAGTCATCTTTTGAAGTTTAAGGATCTGCACGTATGTTGGCGTTACACTTTAATATATTGTGATGAACATGAACTGTGACGTTTCCATGCATCACAGATCACAAGAATGCTTTGTCATTATTTGAGGTTGTGATCTCTTTCTCAGATTTCTGTCCATGAGACATATTCCATGTACAAATAGACAGTCCTATCATGAGTGGAAACCTGTGGCACAGCTGAGACAGCATCCTCAGACACGTGGATCTTTTTCTGCCCGTGTGTTCCGTTTCTGAGAGGCAGGAAATGAATCCTGCTGGGAAGCAGTCCAAAGCACGTGCTTACACAGACCTCAAACTGTGTAAAATTATATATGGAGACAAAAAGGTTAATTTTCAAAGGGGTCCTGCATGTAAAAATTGCATCTATGTGCATACGTAGTATGTACACGTGTATATGGGAAAATTGGATTCAGACAGCTCTGAGGGCCCTGACTTTTACGGTCTGGGATACTGATAAGCAGGAGGGTAACCTGCACCATGCAGCAGATACTGGCATAAGCCTGCTGGGCAGACTGGGTGGATCGTTTGGTCCTTTTAAGCTGTCATTTCTATGTTTCTATGTTTTGAACTATTGCATTGTACAACACTGTGGAGTTTGCCGTCTTAAAATAATAATTCTTTTCATTTCAAAACTTGTATGGACATTAAATTCTTCTGCACATTGCGCTTGTTTGTTTTGAAACTTCAAGAGTACGCATGTATGTTCAGTTTCACATGTACATGTAACCCTTTCTTGGTCGGGTGACTGTCTCCCAAAGGGCCAGAAAAGAATGTGTTTCTTGGGGCTGCCTCCATAGGCATCTTTTCCCTTCTTTTCTTGTCCTAAGCTGTGGGTCCTTTCTATGGTGGGATGGATGTCCTTCTAGACCCAGGCAGAGTACTAAAATCCCTTTCACTTGTGTGCCAGTAAACGTTTTTAGGAGATGCTGTGCTGCAGAGACCAGACAGGACACATTTTGGGTGTTCAAATTAACTTTATTGTGATTCTTCAAAATAAATAAATGTTCAATCAACAATAACTATGCCAAATTACAGCTGAGCTTACACTGGTTTCTTTTACTGAACGTCCTTTACTTCTCTCTCTCTCTCTTTCTGAGTATGTATCCTTTGTCTCAGGCTCCTGGGATGAGGCTTATCACTCCTGATTTTAGTGAACAAAGTGTCCCAGTGGGGCAGGGAAATCCTACATGTGAGGGATCCCCTTAGTCCTGGAAAAAGCCTACCTGAAGTCCTTAAAGAGTCCGGTCTTCTTCACCCCAGCCTATGTCCTGTGTCCCGAAGGGGTAGAGATCCAGATGTGGATCTCCAAAGATCTTGACTCCTCTCTCTGCTGTCTTGACTCCTTCTGATGGACCTTCCTTGGGGAAAGGTCTGTAGCGCAATGAAACCAGGCTATTACAGCCCAGTTTCAGTGTGAGGAGGGTTGGTACTAAATCTCCTCACAAACCAAAAAGGGAAACACATTCAAAGTCCAAAAACCCCCTCTGAGGTGAATGAAGTCACTGCAGTCCCTTCCCTGGCAGGAAGAGAAACACGGATCTTCTCAGCCCTGGCCTCTGGATTTGGGTCTCGACCCCCCTCACCAGCCAGACCAAGGTCTCACCCAGAGTACAACCAAAAAATCTCCAAACTTATTCAAAAGTCTTTTTACCAACATTTGAAGACAGGTCCTAACAGGTAAGTAGTGCACTGCAGGAGAATCTCCTCACAGAAGGAAAGTCAGGCAATGAGGGCCCAACAGAAAACAAGAATCCTGAAAACAGCTCCTCTTCCTTCAGCAGCTTAAACTCAAATGTCCACACTCTACCCTGACCTAGACACCCCCCCCCCCCTCCCCTTTTCTGGTCTTGGGCACTAACCATTTCAGACAGCCTCTGAGGAGATACTGAGCAAAATGAGGTAGAGTTTAAAAGCCTTGCATGTGCATTCCAGAGGTGGGGCGAGCCCTGTTGTGTGTAGCCCCTAATTGTCTTCGGCCACCTTGTGTATGTTACACATGCCACAGCTTCTTGGTAGGTGTAACACTGAGAGTGAGAGAGAGAGAGAGAACCTCTTTATAGGGCTCAGTCTGATACTCTATATATGGACCATTGTAAGGGGGCACTTTGATTCGGGATAGTTTTCGGGAGGTGGGTTGAGGTTAGGGGGAGGTGTTACAGACACATTCGGAGGTATCCATTGTAAAATTCACATCATAAAAGAATTTTAAACCTTATAAGCGATGAAAAGGAATTGATTTGCACAGTGCAGCTAGCAGAGACAACAGAGCACAAATCAACTCCTCTTGTTAGAATTTTCATCGCTTATAAGGTTTAAAATTCTTTTATAATGTCAATTTTACAATGAATACCTCCCAATGTGTCTGTAACAACACCCCTCCCAACCCCAACCCACCTCCCAAAAACTCACCCCGAATCAAAGTGCCCCCTTATAATGGTCCATATATAGAGTATCAGACTGAGCCTTATAAAGAGGTTCTCTCTCTCTCTCTCTCTCTCTCTCTCCCTCTCCCCTCTCTTGCAGATATATGCACATGAAGATTATTTTATAACCCTCGCATACGCAATATAAAAGAGCACATATCTTTTTCTTTGCGCACGGCAAGATACGCGCATATATGGGCTCATGCACGCCGCTTTTAAAATCAACCCAAATGGTTTGTCCCTCTAAGCTGGTTAACTAAAATGCAGGAATCTAGAGCCATCTGGTGGAGACAATTTACTGGGGGAAAGAAAAGCACAGTCTAGGAGGGTCATTCCTGTGCGGGGTTCAGAAGTGTGTGCGGTAGGTGCTAGTTTACAATTGTTCTTACATGATAAAAGTGTACAATATGTTGTATAGATCAGTGACATGGAAAGTTCTATTTTGTGGCTGTGTCAAATGAATAAATAAAAAAACAAACAAACAAATAAATGAATAGATGAATGAATGAATGAATGAATGAATGAATAAATGAATAAGAGAGGAGTAGCCTAGTGGTTAGAGCAGCAGACTCCTTGTAACCTTGGGCAAGTCGCTTTACCCTCCATTACCTCAGGTACAAAATTACAGGCCGATACAGAAAGGTGCGCTCGGCTGATTGCACCATTTAGCCCCGTTTGGCCGCGTGTTTTAGACGTGCTATTATTACCCCTTATACTGTAAGGGGTAATAGCGCATGGAAAATGTGTGGTCAACCCCCCTGAAACTAATAGCGCTCATTACATGCAAATGCATGTTAATGAGCGCTATTAGTTAGTCACCCGAAATACAGAAAGTAAAATGTGCAACCAAGCCGCACATTTTACTCTCAGAAATTAACGCCTGCCCAAAGACAGGCCTTAATTTCAGATGGCACCTAACGACACCAGGTAAGTGTACAGAAAAGCAGAAAAAACTCTCTGACGTAATATCATACTGATACTAAGTCAGAGGCCCCAAAAATAAAAAAAAACCAAAACTTCTTAAAAAAAATAAAAAAAATCTGCCCGCTCAATTTTGCCGGTGTCCGTTTTCTGAACCCGTGGCTGTCAGCGGGTTTGATAAATGACGCCGGTAAAATTAAGCGTCGGTTGTCGGACCTGCTGACAACCGCTGCTTCTGCTAATAAGGAGGCGCTAGGGACGCAGTAGTGTAGCCTTATTAGCATGGGCCCTAATTTAAATACTGTATCACACGCCCAGGAGAGGTGCCTGGGCGCATGTCAGGAGAGCCGGCGCTCAACACGGAGCGCCGGCTCTTCCGCTGGTTTTTTGAATTGGCCTGTTAGATTGTAAACCCTGTGGGGATAGAGAAATACCTACAGTACCTGAATGTAATCCACTTTGATGTACACTTTGAAGTGCCAAATAGCGGAACATAAAACTCTAAATATAAAAATAAAATATACATTACCAAACTTATTCGTGCATAGTTACACCTGCTAATTGACTTGTGCATGTGAAATCAGATTTCTTTGTATGCATTGTTTTGGGTGGGAGGCCTGGGTGAATTGGTGGAGGATTATGGTGAAGTGCAAAAGGATCTAGATGAACTGGGGAAGGGCTGGGTGAACTGGTGGAGTTATCAGTGGATTGGTGATTCAAAGTATGAGCATAAATATTTCAAAACAGTATACCTACTTACTTTTTAAAATACCTGTCTCCACATTTAATTCTAGGTGTTTATTCACACGGTGTTACAATTATTTCACATGTAAAATACATGTTCAAATGTTTATAACAAGGGTAGAAAAAGTGTGCATTTTCTTGCATTGGAAATATACTTCAGAAGCAGAAATATGTGGTATTTTATAAACTATGCAGTTCCTGCCGTCGCAATAGTATAAGATACTAGTATTACTCTAGGTATGTCCACTTATGCTGGGTATGTCCACTTTGAAAGTTGGGTTGTCTGTGTCCTACTTTTTTAACACTTTTCAACATTTCTGTGAAAAAGAATTTCTCTGATTCAATCTGTCAGTTCATCCATCTAGAAACATGATACTTTTGGGGAGGCATCGCTGACCAGGTCCAAAATTGGGGGGTGGGGGAGGGGTGATGATAGTCATAGACTTTGCACCTATATTACTGGAAATTACCTCAAACCGGTAAGGTTAAGGTTTGTTTCATTAGCATCCTATGTGAAAAGCACTAGAAAAGCCACATGTAAACAAGGTTTTCACTTATTTCCTTGTTTTATATAAAAGGAAAATTTAAAATCCATATGATTGCCATGAGTTACTGCATAATCAACCAAATCTACATGCAATAAAGTGAAGTGTGATGCATTGCAAAATAGCTCTGTGAGAAATCCTATATTCCCTCCACAGACAACCAGAAATGGCCTTCAGAATAGCATTTGAAAGTTGGCTGGTTTTTACCTCTAGCTCAGTAATTGAATGCAACCCAGATCAGATTCATTACTGGTGATCTAAGCTTGTTACCATCCAACACCTGTTCAGAGATTTTGCAAAGAGAGACTGGCCACAGACTATTTCCCAGCTAGCAGTTGTTGAAGTCACAAAATGCCCCAGCCAAATTTGACAATAAATTGCATTCCACTTGCAATCTGAAGGTCAGAAGAGCGGCAGGGCATAGAATCTGTAGTGTCCTCACGATGATATATTCTGAATAATTATTCAGATTTGTTTTTGTCTTCTTTTTAGCAGGAGGTTTAAGCTTTTGCTTGGGCCATGGTCCTAACGTTACTGTGTCCCCAGTGGAACTGGGGCAGCAGGGCATTAAACTCTCCCCATCCCCTTCCCACAATACAGCTTCTCAACCAAGAGGCCAGGAAGGGGTCATCTTCAACTCATTGCTTACTTCTAATGTTTAATCTTAGCTAGCAAGCGGCTGAAATACTGCACACTGGTTAATATAGAATGGTTTATCCTAGTCCTGTATCTGTTCTGTGGATGAATAAAAGGCACCCATTTGATTTGATCAAGACAGTGTTTTGAGCATTTAAATATTAATCTTGCATTTTTAAATAAGATATTTCAATATTGACTGGCCCGATGGCTCAGCAGAAGTGCTGTGCTTTCTGACTGCTCCTGGACCAGCTGAAACTGGGGATGCGAGGGAGTCAGTGAAAGGTACGTGTTGAGTGGCTTCTAGCCAAGGACTGTTGGGCTAAAGTATGCGGGAGGATTATAGAATAGGGGCAGAATTTCCTGGGTAATTTGCACATGAAGGCTTAAAAGAGGATTTTTCCAGTTGAGCTGACGGTCCAGTGGAAGAAGAGGAAACTGCTGGTCCAAAAATGGTTTGTTTTAAAACAAAATTCAACCTTTTAAAATATATATTGGGTTTAACTTTAAAGGTTATGCAGTTGCATGCCTACATCTGAAGTCAAGAGCCAAACTTTCAAAACTGTCCGCAGTACACAATTTGGGCACATAAGTGGACACATTGAGATATATGCTAGTATATTTTGAACATTCACATTTTTAAAACTGGCAAGCCCATATCTACATCTGTGTATAGGAAGCCTGTTGGAACAAAACAATTTGCTATGATTTCAAAGCTGTCATCCTTGTGATTTCAAAACAGGGGTTCGTGTTCTTTCATATCAGGAGATTATGCTCTGACCTGGCAGAATTTAAGAATTGAGCTCAGGAGTCGGCTGCCAGATTTATGGTGCATGGGTATCCTCAGTCATCCATAAAGACAGCATATGAATGTGCTTTATACTCGGACTGGAAACGTTTATTGCATTATAAAGCATTCAAGACTATAGCACAGAATGCGAGTGCTGGGAGACCACCAAAATTGATTCTGTTTGGTTTCTAGGAGCAGGAGATGTTCTGAGTGGGGGAGAGACCTTGCACTTATGTTTGGCTTGGTAACTGTTTCACTTGTTTTTCTGTTGCAGTACTTAAAAATGACCACAGGATGGCAATTTTATAGAGCGAGCAATTGTTTATGTGATATTGATAATGTGAATTTGTGGAAAATGGTGTGTGTTCCTTTAAATATGTAGTTTTTCTGACTGGGTGACAAAGGTTTAGCGGGAAGTATAAAAGAGGGGAGTTTTGGCAGATTTTTGCCCTTTAGTCCTGCCTTTCTCAGGGTGGAGAGGGACTTCCAGGCATGTAGCCAGCCTGCAGGCTGGTGGGCCCAGGGACCCTCCCAGTGGGAGTGGGACTCTGCAGGGGCTCTTCCCCTCAAGGGGAAAGGCCTGAGGCTGTGAAGTGGGGACATCTTCTTCTCCTCCTGAAGAACTGATCAAAGTCAGGGAAAATGGCAGAGTTTTTTCTCTTAAAGAACAAGGCCAGAAGAGGAGTTGGTGGTGAGTTTGAAATGAGGAGCCAGGGAAAACCCACCTGCTATGGGACCAGAGAGATGTGGGAGGTCATAGATCAAGGAACTGTGAGTAGTTCTGAGAATGGAAACTGCGCTGTCCCCTTTGGATGTGAATCTGATATATGTCTGAGGTAGTTCAACTGATGTGCCTCATTCCTGGATAAAAGTGTTTTTAGGGAATGGGGTATGTTCTGGAGAGGTAACAGGTAGGGATGTTCAAAAGAGCTCCCCATAAAGGATGGGAGGCAGCCCCTGTAAGCCTCATTAGTGCTGTCTATGAGAGGATAAGATGTGTTTCTGACAGTTCTGAATCCCATGAATTTCTGAGATATTCAGCATGTACCTTTTGGTTACTCCAAATTGCAAAACCAACCCATGTACATAGTTGCTGGCTGGAGAATGCGAGTATAAAGTTTGGAAGTGGTGTCTGTAGCATTTTCATTAAAGCCAGCACTAATGGGAAGCATGGGGCCAGATTTCATGGAGTGCAGTGCTGTGAGTCCTCCCTGTCCAGTTAGGAAACAAATTTGGTATTTTATGCACCCCAGCTGTCTCTGTACAGGTCCATTTTAACATTTGCATGACCTGCTCTAATAACCCCCTAAACAAATGTGGAAGAGATGACCCTTAACAAATAGGAAAACCCCTTCCATCATGTTATGCACCTCGGTAGGGGTGTATGTGTATATCTATATCTACACGCACACACACACACACATATTTCTACATACAGTATATATGTATATATATTTAAATAAAAGAAACTAGCCTGGGCTACACCTAAAGATAATCTAGAGGGCTCTGTTTTCCTGCAGCATGCTATTTGCATGTCATTACATTACTGAATGGCGATATAAAAAGACTCAAATACCTCTATCAATACACGATCAGTATTTGGCCAAACCAAGCAATTATTTGCCTTTGAATGACCTCATATCGGGCTTGGATGTGCGAGTTAGCACGGTCGTTCGCCTCTATGTGCAGGATAGCAAAATTGGTTGCTTCCACCAAGATTTTTAATCATTGGTCATCAAAATATTTTTCTTTCTGCTTATCGTGACAAAATTTTCTTATTGTGACTTGTTAATCTTTCGTGCAATAGTAGTTTCATTTCATTAATTTCCAATGTAAATTTACAAGCTACTTAGCTTAGTAGAAGAAACACTGTAGACCCTGTGTATTCACTGTAGACCCAGTGTATTCAGAGGTGTTAGCAAGCTGCCCGACATGGTCCTTGTTTCGGCTGAAACCTTCTTCAAGGGGCCATATATGTGTAACTAGTTTCAGCATCTGTAGCTTGTAAATTTAATTGGAAATTAATGAAATGAAATGATACTATTGCACAAAAGATTAACAAGTCACAATAAGAAAATTTTGTCACGATAAGCAGAAAGAAAAATATTTTGATGACCAATGATTAAAAACCTTGGCGGAAGCAACCAGTTTTGCTATCCTGCACATAGAGGCGAACGACTGCTAACTCGCACATCCAAGCCCGATATGAGGTCATTCAAAAGCAAAAAATTGTTTGGTTTGGGCAAATACTGATCGTGTATTGATAGAGGTATTTGAGTCTTTTTATATCACCATTAGATATTACGACAATTACCTCACCAAAAATTTTTTTGGAGAGAATTATAATTTGTGAATACATTACTGAATACACAATAATGTACTGAAAATGTTTCCTTTGAAAATCTTAAAATACCTTTCCAACGTTTCTTGTGTTTGAGCAGTATCCTTTTTTCATGCCTTTTTCCTTCATTTATTTTTTTCCTTTTCTATTTTCTTTTCATGTTGTTCTCTACTTTCTTCTCATACTGTCTCACTATACATCCTCTCTCCCCTCCTAAAGATTGTTTCCTTACTTGCCTGTTCTTCCCTATTTATCCTCTTCCCTCTCCTCTTTATCTCTCATCTCAGTCCTCCATTTTTCACCTGCATCCCAGTCTATCCTCCTTACCCGTTTCTTAGTTTCTTCATTGCAGCCTGTCTCCCCCATTCCTCCAGAATATCCTTACCCCTCTGCAGTTTCCTTCTTATCTCCCCATACTTATTTCAAATGTCTCTCTCCTTCCTTCTTTCCTAGTTACCTCACTCATCCTTTCAATCTCCTTCCTCTGTTTCTTCTGCCTTTCATTCCGATTTACCACATCACTCTCAGTCACCCCTGCTCCCACCACTCCAGCCAACACCATGAGACTTTGTTATCATTTTTTCTGTCCTAGGAGACAGCAGGCTCTCAATCTCACATGATGTCTTCACTCATACATAAGCTCTCTCTCACACACACACACACACACACACGACCTTGGCTGCCTCCTCGCCTCCTCTTCTTGGGCCGCAGTGGGAAGGGCGCCATGCGGCCCTGGTCTTCTGGGGCTGCCACAAGTTGTAATCTGGCGACCCTGCTACAGGGTCACTTTTTTAGCCACAGAGGCAGATGTTTCCCCTCTTTCTTCTCTGCACAGGCCGACGCTCCTCCTCCTTCCTGCCTGTGCGGCTTGGGCATCTTTTTCTTCTGGGGCCTGCTTCTGCAGGAGCACCTGGAGTTTTTGGGTGTTCGCCTGGAGACCTGGCAATTCCTTCAGAATTCTGGAATCTCTGGGCCAATCTGGAGAGCTCCCAGGCATGATAAGATATAATTGCGATGGAGAAGGTACAGAGAAGGGCGATCAAAATGATAAAGGGGATGGAACAGCTCCCCTATGAGGAAAGGCTAAAGAGGTTAGGGCTGTTCAGCTTAGAGAAGAGACGGCTGAGGGGGGATATGATAGAGGTGTTTAAAATCATGAGAGGTCTAGAATGGGTAAATGTGAATCAGTTATTTACTCTTTCGGATAATAGAAAGACTAGGGGGCACTCCATGAAGTTAGCATGTGGCACATTTAAAACTAATTGGAGAAAGTTCTTTTTTGCTCAACGCACAATTAAACTCTGGAATTTGTTGCCAGAGGATGTGGTTAGTGCAGTTAGTATAGCTGTGTTTAAAAAAGGATTGGATAAGTTCTTGGAGGAGAAGTCCATTATCTGCTATTAAGTTCACTTAGAGAATAGCCACTGCCATTAGCAATGGTAACATGGAATAGACTTAGTTTTTGGGTACTTGCCAGGTTCTTATGGCCTGGTTTGGCCTCTGTTGGAAACAGGATGCTGGGCTTGATGGACCCTTGGTCTGACCCAGTATAGCATTTTCTTATGTTCTTATGCTCTTAACCTATATTACTGAGTCTAGGTCTCCATCTTTAAGCATGACTATTATGTCTGGGCACACTAACACAATCCCTACTTACAGAAGCTTTTAACTGTATATAATGTTTGCTGTTTTTCAATCCCAGTTTCCCAAGTAAAGTATCCTTGCATGCTACCACAGAAGAGTGAGGAGTTATTTTTGCTTCACTGTGTTTCTACTGGAGGCATGGAGATCCCTGCTGAACACACCCGGTTCTGGTCCTGAATAACTAAAATTGGGCCAGCTAGGTACCACAAAAAAACACGGATAATGGGTCCATAGAAGATTACTTGCTTTAGAGAACCTACTGCATGCGCTGCCGAGAATATAAATGCCTACTATAGGTGCACTGCACTCTTGCTGCCTTGTTGTGGTTATTTCCTGCTTGGGCGCTTCTTCCTGTCCTACAGTTCATATTTCTGGCATGCCCTGGTATAAAATTTAAACATCAGGCAGAATGGGCAGCTGCAGGATCTTAAAGGAACACTATATCCAATATGTAAGTTTTAAAAGAGTGGGGGATTTTTTTCCTCTTTTGTCAGCATCAGAAGGCAGATAGAACTGCTACCTACTGCTTAAGTGCAGCCCTTCCTCCCTCCCCTCCTCCACTGAAGGAGCTCCAAAAGGGAACCCCATGGCTCTGTCACAAAGGAGTGCCAGCAATGTGTCCCCAATTTAAAAAAAAACTTTCCACCCCCTGGGATTGATTGTGGCAAAAAGAAAGAAAGTTTTTGATAATTAAAATATGAATCTCTGACTAACCCTCACTTGAGTTCTGTGCATTAGAATCTTGTAAAGAGTTAATTTCTTGGAAACTCCTCACGTGAGCTTCCTTACCAAGAAGCTCCCGCGGCCCCTAGTGATGACGTCAGCCGCTCTAGGGTTTATAAGGCAAGCCCTGGCAGTCAGAGCTTGCCTTGGCAACATGTCTCCTTACTTGTTCCTGGAGTTGTTCCTGCTTTGCTTTTCTGCTCCTGAGTTCCAGTACCCATTCCAGCTTCTGTTCCTGCTCCTGAGTTCCAGTACCCATTCAAGCTTCTGTTCCTGCTCCTGAATTCCAGTATCCGATCCAGCTTCTGTTCCTGCTCCTGAGTTCCAGTACCCATTCCAGCTTCTGTTCCTGCTCCTGAATGCCAGTATCCGATCCAGCTTCTGTTCCTGCTCCTGAGTTCCAGTACCCATTCCAGCTTCTGTTCCTGCTCCTGAATTCCAGTATCCGATCCAGCTTCTGTTCCTGCTCCTGAGTTTCAGTATCCGTTTCAGCTTCTGTTCCTGAGATCCAGTGTCTGTTCCAGCTTCTGTTCCTGCTCTTGAGTTCCAGTACCTGTTCCATCTTCTGTTCCAGCTCCTGAGTTCCAGTATCCGATCCAGCTTCTGTTCCAGCTCCTGAGTTCCAGTATCTGTTCCAGCTTCTGTTCCTGCTCCTGAATTCCAGTATCCGTTCCAGCTTCTGAATTCCAGTATCCGTTACAGCTTCTGTTCCTGTTCCTGAGTTCCAGTATCCGTCTCTGCCTCTGTTCTGCTCCAGTGTCCGGTACCCATTTCTTCTCCTTGCCCTTCGGACTGACCTTGGCTCTTGACCCGGACTGTTCCTGACCACAAGATTGTCGCCTGCCTCTGACCCCTGGACCAGAACCAACTACGATATTGCCGTCTGCCTCTGACTCCTGGACCGGATCCAACTATGAGATTGCCGCCTGCCTCTGATCCCTGGACCGGACCCGACTATGAGATTGCTGCCTGACTTGGTCTCCGGATTTGTTCATTGCTGTTCTTCGCCTCCTTCCTCGCTTGGCCATCTCTGGAATCACCCACGTAGAGTTCCATCTAAGATCAACGGCCCCAGCACCCAAGGGTTCAACCTGAGGGGAACGAGGGCTGGTATTGACGAAGTTCCTGCTGGCCTCTGCTTCCCATCTGGCCTCGCCTCCTGATGGTGGGGAACTGTGGGGTCTCCCCCATAGGTAGTGCCAACTCCACCTCGGGCCAAGGGTCCACACCTGCAACAAGTTGCCAAGGCCATGGACCTGGCAGAGGCCTCTGTCCTGCAGGCCATCCCGGGCCTAACTCTAAAGATCCAGCCACAGCAACAGTATCTTGAGCTGCTGGCAACCTTCATCGAGTATCTCAACACACGATCGGACTCTGGACCTTCTCCTGCAATCTCAGTCGGGTCCCACATCATCAACCAGCTCTCCTCCCAGTCTGCACATCTAGGTCTCCAATTTCCTTGCCAGCACCCCTTCGCTTCAACGGGGATCCGAAGCTGTGCAGAGGATTCATCAACCAGTGTTATCTGCAGTTCACGCTTCAGCCTGCAGCATTTCCAGATGACACAACCAAAATAACCTTTATCCTCTCTTGCCTGGAAGGGAAAGCCCTGTCCTGGGCCTCTCTGCTTTGGGAGCGTGCGGTTGCCCTCCTTCAAGATCTGTCTCGCTTTGTGGCAGTTTTCTGGAGAATTTTGACAACCCAGGGAGGCTGGCAACTGCCAGTTTTGATCTCCTGCATCTTAGTCAAGGCTGTCGAGCTCTCAACAATTACGTAATTGGGTTTCACACCCTGGCGACACAGCTAAAAGATGAGCTTGCTGATCGCGAGCTGCCTGATACTTTGGAGGGGTTGATCGGCCTCACCGGCCGCATCGACTGCCAGATCCACGAACGCAGCCGGGAGCTTCGGACTCCTTGTCGCCCGGTGGCTGAGCGGTCTTGTTCTCCTCCCTTGAGGAATGCCTCCCTACATGACTAAGAAGGATGGGACCCTGCACGCGTGTATTGACTGCAGGGGTCTGAATGCCATAACTCGCAAAGACAAGTCCCCTCTGCCTCTGATCAATGAACTGTTTGATCGCCTCCAGGGTGCCACCATCTTCTCCAAGCTTGATCTAAGAGGCACTTACAACCTAGTACACATTCGCCCCGATGACATCTGGAAAACCACTTTCAACACTTGGGACGGGCATTATGAATACCTTGTCATGCCCTTTGGTCTCTGTAGCGCTCCAACGGTCTTCCAGTGTATGATGAATGACATATTCCAGGATCTCCTATATTAAAAGGTCCTCGTCTATTTAGATGACATCCTCATATTTTCCAGGAATCTTTTGACGCATTGTCAAAATGTTCGCCAGGTGCTCCAGCGCCTGTGCGACAACTGCCTGTATGCCAAATTGGACAAATGTATTTTCGAAAGGAAAAGTTTACCCTTCCTAGGGTAGATAATTTCCCGCTACAGCTTCACTATGGACCCCCAACAAGCTCCAATGCATCCATAATTGGCCCCAACTTTCCGGGCTACGTGCTCTCCAGTGCTTCTTTGGCTTCGCCAATTACTATCGCCACATCATTGCCAACTATTCGGTTATTGCTGCTCCCTTCACTGCGCTCACTCGGAAAGGGGCAGACTCAAAGAACTGGAATTTTGAAGCTGTTGCTGCATTTAAGGCCTTAAAGGAGGCCTTTCTTCAGAGATCTTGTCTGCAACACTCGGACCCCAGTAGTTCACTTGTCGTGGAGTCGGAGCAGTCCTCAGCCAGAGCTCTCCCAAAGGCAAACTGCAGCCCTGCTCGTTCTTCTCTCATAAGTTCTCCCCCATCGAAAAGCTCTACAGTATCAGAGACTGCAAATTACTCACCATTAAATTGGCATTAAAAGAGTGGCATCCTTGGCTTGAGGGAGCACAGCATCGGTTTACCATCTTCACAGACCATAAGAACCTGGAGCACCTCAAACAAGCCCAGTGGCTGAACACTAGATAAGCTCACTGGTTGCTATTCTTCTCGCAGTTCAATTTCAACCTCAGATACTGCCCAGGGGAGAAGAATACATGAGCCGACGCACTTTCCCACTCATTCAAGCCTGAAGACGTCCCAGAGGAGCCGCAGCACATCATACACCCAGCACGTATCCTTTTGTCTGCATCAGTAACTGTCCCAGTCAGGAAAACTTTGATTCCCCGCAGGCTCCGCGAGCAAGTGCTAGGATGGGCATATGACTCCAAGTTTGCCGGACACCCCGGCTGAGCCAGGATGTTAAACCTTCTCCAGTGGTATTACTCAGAGTCTCTCAGGATGATTGGGCCTACATGGATTCCTGCCCCACGTGCGCTCAACAAAAGGCGCTGGTGGGATGCCCTTGGGGACTTTTGCAGCCTTTACCAGCTCCTGGAGAACCCTAGACACACCTATCCACGGAGGTCATGGTGGATCTCCCTAGATCCGAAGGAAACACCGTGATCTGGGTAGTCATGGACTGGTTTTCCAAAATGGCTCATTTAGTTCCACTTCCTAGTTTGCCTTCTGCACCAGAGTTGCACGCTTCTTCTTCATTCATGTCTTCTGACTGCATGGACTTCCTAAGGTCATTACATCCGATCGAGGACTTCAGTTTGTGCTCAATACTGGCGGGCGTTGTGCCAAAAGTTCAGGGGGACCCTGGCCCTAACCACAGCCTACCATCCTCAGACCAATGACCAAGCTGAATGCATAAATCTCTCTCTCAAGACCTTCCTTCAAGCCTACTCCAAAGCCCAACAATACAACTGGTCCCAATTCCTTCTGTGAGCGGAATTTTCTCACAAGTCCCACGTCTGCGAGTCTATGGGAGCATTCCCATTTTCCATTTTCTACGGTAGGCAACTGCAACCACCTCTGCCGATACTTCTCTTGGTCCTATTGCCTGTGGCTTAGGCCACGGTGGAGACTTTACATGCTGTTTGGTCCCACACCTCCAAGATGCTCCAAGAAGCTGGTAACCGTGCCAAGAGAACCTCTGACACCCATTGGAGGGCCGCTTCTGAGTTCCAACCCGGTGACAAAGTGTGGCTCAGCACATGCCACATCTGCTTAAAGCTCCCTTCACAATGCCTGGTTCCCAGGTTTATTGGACCATTCTCAATCATCAGACGTGTTGGATCTGTAACCTATCAACTTCATCTTCCCCCTTTGAGGATACACACCTTTCTCGTCTCCCTCAAGCCTCTAATTCTTTCTTGGCCTACCAGCAAGATCCTGAAGCTGCCTCCTCTTGTCTCAGACAGATTCTACCTATCAGGTATGAGAGGTTCTTGATGTCCGTAAGAGGGGCCATAGATGAGAGTACCTCCTTTCCTGGGAGGGATATGGCCCAGAAGAGAATTCCTTGGAACCTGCCACCAATATTCTTGATAAAGAGTTACTTAAGCAATTCCACATTAATCATCCCAGGAAACCCAGACCTCCAGGAGGTGGCCATAAGGGGGGGGGGGGGGTATTGTTGCGATTCCTGGCCGCAGAGGTCTTAGGCCTCTCTCTCTCTGGTGGCAGCAGGCACCACCATGCCACCACCACACCTCTCAGGCATCCTGGCATGGTGGGGGATTCCCTTCTGCCGGCTTGTGCTACCTCTCCTCCTCCTGCAGCAGCAGCTGCATGGGCCGCGCTGCTGCTGCTGTCCTTCTCGGCCCTCCACTTCTAGGCATGCACGTGCACCACCCGCCAAAATTTAAAGGGGCCGTAGTGGGAAAAGCTTCTGCGGCCCCTAGTGATGACGTCAGCCGCTCTAGGGTTTATAAGGCAAGCTCTGGTAGTCAGAGCTTGCCTTGGCAACAGGTCTCCCTGCTCATTCCTGGCGTTGTTCCTGCGTTGCTGTTCCGCTCCTGAGTTGCAATACCCGTTCCAGCTTCTGTTCCTGCTCCTGAGTTCCAATATCCGTTCCACCTTCTGTTCCTGCTCCTGAGTTCCAGTATCCATTCCAGCTTCTGTTCCTGCTCCTGAGTTCCAGTATCTGTTCCAGCTTCTGTTTCTGTTCCTGAGTTCCAAGTCCATTCCAGCTTCTGTTCCTGTTCCTGAGTTCCAGTATCCATCTCTGCCTCTGTTCCTGCTCCAGGGTCCGGTACCCGTTCCTTCTCCTCGCCCTTCAGACTGACCTTGGCTCTTGACCCGGACTGTTCCTGACCATGAGATTGCTGCCTGCCTCTGACCCCTGGACCGGACCCAACTACGAGATTGCTGTCTGCCTCTGACCCCTGGACCGGATCAGACTATGAGATTGCTGTCTGCCTCTGAATAGGATCTAAAAATACATAATGAGCTCCTTGATATTGAAGAATACATTCAGAAGAAAAAACATTTTCCTTTCTTTTACCACATCAGGAAATGAAAGAAATATTTTGACCCATAAAAGACATTTTTAAATGAAAGAAGAGATGCAGAATCCACTGCTTATCTATCTCCTTTGCAAAACTCAAAAAAAGAGTAGCTCTCTCAATTATCTCAGAGCTCAATTTCCCTAAGAAAGCAGAGAGGTCTAAATTAGGAGAGGGAGAATCCACCTGATTAGTGGCTGATACTTTCTTACAATCTCATAAATAGTACACTTTGGTAATCTTGGGAACCATCTCTTTAGAAACTTTTGAGGAAATAAGAGGACATTTAGGACAATTTAAGAAACTGAAATTATCTCCTGAGGTGATTTCCAACATTCTCCAATTTTTGACATTATCAGCTGAGTGTCTGTAATCAATGCTACACCATAATTCCTAAATTTGGTATGATATATTTTTTCGAGTGTAGCTAACTTCTCAGTATGATCTTTTATCATCTGGGAATGCTCACAGGTAGAAGAAGATATACTATGGACTTCTTAAAATAAAGAGTCAAACTTGAGAGAAACAGATTGGAACATTTTGGTGATGGTTGATCATAAAGCTTCCATCCTTTTTAAAGCAGGCTTTTCTGTTGAAAGGCAACCAACCAACTCAGGAAGAGAAGAAATTGCTGGTAAAGAACCTCTTGACAGGGACCTCTCCCCATCCTCAGTGGGACAGGAAGTAGATATACAGAACCCTCCTAACTAGCTAATAGAGACACCTGAAGCCAACATTATAGCCTGTGCAGGGATAGCCCCAACCAGACTCAGAAAGACTCCAGTCTCATCTTGAAGGGAGCCAATAGCTACAATTTCTGCTGAATCCAATACCGATTGTGGTTGAAAAAAAATTGTCAATAGTCACCTGAGGGGAAGAAGAAGAAAGAGCTCCCAGCTTAGAGAGGAGAGAACAGAGATTTCCTTTTCTCTTCTTCCTCACTCTGGGACAACAGGAAACTGGGAGAGACCCCCCCAAAAAAATTCCCCCAGGAGTGTGCCCCTTTGGTGTGCTAGCAGTGGCACATCGCTTTTTATGCTTCAAGGCAGGTCTCAATGGCAAGGGGAGGCAGTGTCGGGGGGGGGGGGGGGGGGGCAAATGAGCAAGCAATGTTACATTCTATCTCTCTCTCCTCCAAACATTATGTCTAATGCAAGACACTGCCCTTTAGCCAGAAAAGTTTTAATACCAATCAAGATTTAAGACAATTAAAATACTATATTTTGTTTCCCAAAAAGGAAAGAGAGAATTTTGAATACAACCTAATATCCCATGTTATCTGTGTTGTCACAAGGACCTCACTTGCCAAGGTGAACAGTAGTGGACACATAACTGCATAATAGGCAAAAAGCCAGTTGCACTGAATTCATTTTTCTGCATGAGAGCAAATCTGTATACTGGGTTAAAAGTGATATTAATTTTTAATTTGCCAATTTTATTATTTGTGATGATAGGAGCTAGCTTTACCTATGTCACTAAAAATGTACATTATTTATTACATCAGTCATATGAAACAAGTCAATGCATTTGTTTTAAAACTTCCAGTTCACAATGTCAACATGGAAGGGGCTTTTTCATATTAATAATAATTAAAATATATAACATGAAAATAAGTTAACATTGCTTTTTCAATAGAATCTTGTGATGTGGTCTAATGCAGCAGGGCTAGAGATGATGTCAGCATCTCCTCTGCAGGCATTGCTGTCCTGTAATGCAGTTTCCTAACCTTTTCAAGCCCAAGTCACACCGATATTACTAAAACGTTTGTGTGGCACACCAACCTCCATGGAGCAGGCAATGTAGAAATGGAGAGGATACCATTCTAAGTTAGAGATTACGCTTAACATAGGATGCTTGTGGTGGTTAGTTATAGTTTATTTGATCTTTTTACAAACTGATGATCATATTTTTCATTTTTTGTCATTCTCATTTTGATTGCTGTGTAAATTCTATTGTGCCTTGTGAATCTTTAGGGCATGCATTTCCCTTGTGCTTAAGAATAAATTGTTCCACATCACATGATCACTGCCCAAAAGAGGTTCTTACTATTAAGGTTTGCTTTAACATACGTAAAGTTAATGAGTTGAATGTTGGTTCCTTGATTTGATTTAGCATGTGACCTAGATTTCTTGATTATTTCTTTAGTAAGGCTCTGCTGAAACTGGCTGAACATAATGTAGATGAAGGTCAGTGATAGCATGCGACTCAAGCTGACTGCTCATTCTCTACGTAACATTGCTCATCCCGGTTCTGCTAATTTCCCAGGTGCTTCTCACTATGGGGTGGATTTTAAGAGCCCTGCTCATGTAAATCCGCCCGGATTTACGCGAGCAGGGCTTGCGCGCCGGTGCGCCTATTTTACATAGGCCTGCTGGCGCGCGCAGAGCCCCGGGACTCGCGTAAGTCCCGGGGTTTTCCGAGGGGGGCGTGTCGGGGGCATGTCGGGGGGCGGGGCCGATCGGCGCGGCGTTTTCGGGGCGTGTCGGCGGCGGGCCCGGGGGCGTGGTTTCAGCCCGGGGCGGTCCGGGGGCGTGGCCGCGTCCTCTGGAACCGCCCCTGGGTTGCGTCTAGGCGCGCCAGCGGCCTGCTGGCGCGCGGGGATTTACTTCTCCCTCTGGGAGGCGTAAATCCCCCAACAAAGGTAGGGGGGGGGTTTAGACAGGGCCGGGGGGGTGGGTTAGGTAGAGGAAGGGAGGGGAAGGTGAGGGGAGGGCGTTAGCGAATTCCCTCCGAGGCCGCTCCGATTTCGGAGCGGCCTCGGAGGGAACGGAGGTAGGCTGTGCGGCTCGGCGCGCGCTGGCTACACAAAATCGGTAGCCTTGCGCGCGCCGATCCAGGATTTTAGCAGATACGCGCGGCTCTGCGCGTATCTACTAAAATCCAGCGTACTTTTGTTTGCGCCTGATGCACCTACAAAAGTACGTGAGGGCGCCCTTTTTTAAAATCTACCCCTATATGGTTGCTATGCTTCATCTATTTCCTCAGTGACCTGAAGAAAGCTCAGATTTCTATGGCTATGATAGTGAAACAGTGCCTCATGAAGCTGCTCTCTTGCAAATCCACAACAGATGGGGCTCTATCATAAGAAGAGGGGGATTGCCAGGTACCCCTGGGTCTCTTGTGATTTCATGGCAGGTAGAAGTCCTCCATGGCCATGCTTTGCTTTTTATTCTCATTGGTGAAATAACTCAGATCTGGGTTCTGAGCGATGTCAAGAGGGAATTTTTAAAAAATGCAAACTTCCAACTCTATCATATTTACTATAACTGACAAGTTTCTAACAATAAAATGCACACTAATTATTCTGAGAAGAATGTCTTCTTGTGATATCTAACAAAAAGAGGAGGCCTGGCAAATCGAACCATATACTGTATTCAGGGGATTTACAATGTATACTAGATGCAGTATTCATTTTCTTAAAATTATTACAAAACTGAACTGTCCCATCTGGCTTCCGGGTTAGGATGTTGGGGTTCCACCACTCACTCTTAGACTCTATCATCTTTAGATGTAACATGTTCTTTACTTTCCTCTTGACCACCTCCTTCCTGCTCTCAGTGATCTGTTATGGTTCAAAATATGACCTTTATGGCCAGGTCTACATAGATATTATGCATAATGACAGGGATTTAGGTTTTGCCCAAAATATTCTGAAACTTGGTTAGGTTTATGTTAAAGTTGAAAGTTGTAACAAACATAGTGCCTGATTTACTAAAGGTTTTTTTCCCCCCATTTTGTGTCTATTGAAAAATGCTTAGTAAATAGGGCCCATAATTTATCGTATATGTTGATCTTTCAGTAACTGCTTACCCATAAGTACTTCTAGTGCTAAATCTTCTTCTATCCCCAAAGCCTCATGCTCTCACTCAGTTTTTGGCTTTCGCTCCATGCTGCAAATAAGACTAAATTGAGGAACCACAACATCTAGCACTGATTACATGAACTGTCTAATTCAGATAGAGCAAACTCACTGGGTTATTCATCAAAATGCGTTAGGGCCTGAATGCATGTTAAATGGGTCTAACGCACGTGATAAATATCACAAGGCAACCACAATCATTGAGAGAGAGAGAGAGAGAGAGAGAGAGCGAGATTGGAGATAAAGCAGAGTTTGTTACCTGTAACAGGCGTTCTCCTAGGACAGCAGGATGCTAGTCCTCACACAAGGGTAACATCATCCGATAGAGCCCGGCACAGAAAACTTATGTCAAAGTTTCTAGAATTTTTGACTGGCACACTGAGCATGCCCACCATGCCACTATCCACGCATCCATGCAGGGTTGCTCTCCAGTCTCGTAACATAGAATTAAAAAAAAAAAAAATAAACACAGGAGAAACCCAACTCTGTGGGGTGGCGGGCAGGTTTTGTGAGGACTACCATCCTGCTGTGCTAGGAGAACACCTGTTACAGGTAAGCAACTCTGCTTTCTCCTAGGACAAGCAGAATGGTAGTCCTCACAAATGGGTGATCCCTAGCTACAGGCTGTTCCCGAATAACAACAAGATCAACCAGCACCTAACCACGTGCCAACGAGCACAACAACGCTTGTGTGGTTGGTAACAGAGGGAGACAGCCTGAACCTGAATAATGGGCCACAGGTAGGATGAGTTGGGTTTACAGCTGAAAGAGATTCCGGAGGATGGATTGGTCGAAGCTGCTATCCTGTCAGCCATCCCTGTCTAAGCAATAGTGAGTGGCAAACGTGTGGAGAGAACTCCACATCACAGCTTTGCAAATCTCAGCCATGGGGACCGCTCTCAAGAGGGCCACCGAAGCTGCCATGGTTCTGAATGAATGAGCCTTGACATGGCCCCTAAGCTGTAGTCCCGTTTGCGAAAAGCAGAAGGAAATGCAATCCACCAGCCAGTTAGACAGGGTCTGCTTGGCAACCACAACTCCTAATCTATTCTTGTCAAAAGAGATGAAGAGTTGCATGGACAACCTATGGCCTGTTGATTGCTCCAGACAGAAGGCCAAGGCTCTCTTGCAATCCAAGCTGTGCAGAGTCCGTTCACTCTGGTGCGAATAAGGCTTGGGAAAAAAGTTGGGAAGATCGATAGATTGGTTAAGATGGAAATCCATCACCAGCTTAGGCAGGAACTTGGGGTGTGTACGCAGAACCACCCTATCATGAAAAAACTTCGTGTATGGTGGGTACGTCACCAAGGCCTGCAGCTCACTGACCCTGGATGCTGAAGTGACTGCAACTAGAAACATGACCTTCCAGGTCAGGTACTTCACAGGTCACAGGTGCTCAAGGGCTTGAAAGGAACCTTCATGAGCTGAGCCAATATCAGATTGAGGTCCCATGACGCTGCAGGAGGCCGCAGGGGAGGCTTCAGTTGAAGCAGGTCCCGCATAAAGCGCCCCACTAAGGGATGCACAGAGATGGGCGAACCATTCACACCCTGGGGGTAGGCACCAATGGTACTCAGGTGCACTCAGACGGAGTTGGTTTTTGTTAATCTGGTTTTTCTTAAATAACAACTTAGGCAGTCTTCTTACAAGTAAAGAACTTTTATTATCGAGAGGAGTAAAAGGAAAAACTATAGATGCCTTGCTTAAAAGCAAATAAAGTACAAAGAGTGTTGTAGGTACTGGGATCTAGTCTCTGCCTGCTACCAGCAAAGTAGCAGAAAAAAAGATGCCAGCCACTTGTTTCCCTGTAGAGCACTGCTTTATACAGTTCTTATCTTTCTCACACCAATATTCATTCCTTGTCCTTATATGGTATTACTTCCTGTTCTTTCTTATGTTCTATACTCCTGCTTTCTGAGGCACGCTTATCACAGTGCTTGATATCTGCGTGTTAGTTAGCATATCTAGATAGAATATCTTGATGTGATTAGGGTTAAATGGTCTTAGACCCATGCATAGGAAATTATAGGAAATAGTATCAAAGGCTTTGCCTACAAGCTGTTATTTCCTGAGACCTTTATCTTATTCTCATTTTCAAGTCAGTGTCTGAGAGATGTAGCAGGTAATCAAGAGGTTTCGATGTGAAGCAGGAGAACTAATCTAAGCCATGATGCTCACACCACAAGGAAAACCTCCTCCACTTCAGGCCATAAGACTTTCTGGTGGAAGGCTTCCTGGAAGCCATGAGGACCCGAGACACATCATCCGACAGGTCAAGGGACTGCAGAATTAGTCTCTCAACATCCAGGCCATCAGAGACAATGCCTTGAGATTGGGATGGCGCAGCCTGCCCTGATCTTGGGAGACTAGATCGGGGGATGTCCTCAGACCAATCAGTTCTTGGCCAGAAAGATCCAGCAGGAGTGGGAGCCAGATCTGATTCGGCCATTGAGAGGCCATGAGGATCATGGTCCCCCTGTCCTACCTGAGCTTCGGGAGAGTCTTCATCACCAGAGGAAGCGGAGGATACACATTCAAAAGGTCCTTGTCCCGATGATGGGCAAAGGTGTCTGAGGCTGGTTTGCCATCCCCCCCCGCCCGTACAGGGAGCAGAACTGTTTCATACTGCTGTTGCAGGGGGAAGTGGAGAGATCCATATCCAGGGTTCCCCAGAGGTGGAAGATCCGATCTGCTGCCTCCTGGTTCAGGGATCATTCTTGGGGTCGGAAGTCTCGACTCAGCCAGTCCGCCACCACATTCTCTGTCCCAGCCAGGTACATAGCTCATAACAGCATGCCCTGGTCCATGACAGATCTGACCTGTCTCCTGACACAGGAGGAATGACCTCGAATCTCCCTGCGTGTTGATATACCATATTGCCACTTGGTTGTCAGTCTGAATCAGGACTGCCTTGTTGGACAGGCAATCGCTGAATATCCAAACAACATAACAAATTGCTCAAAGCTCCAGGAAGTTGATCTGACACTGAGCTTCCTGAGCAGACCACAGACCCTGTGTGCGGAGCCCCCTCAACATGTGTGCCCCATTCCAGGGTGGATGCATCCATAGTAAGCACAACTTGGGTAGGGGGAGACTGAAACGGAACACCCTATTCCAAACTGGGCAGGCTTTCCCACCAAGACATGGAGGTCTGGAGAGCCGGAGTAACACGGATGCATACGTGGAGGTCCCGGGTGACCTACTGCCATTGGGACTGCAACATCCATTGAGCTCTGTGCATATGCAAGCAAGCCAATGGAGAAACATGGATGGATGCAGTCATGTGACCCAGAAGCCAGAGCATGTGGTAGGCTAAGACCTGCCAGCTCCGGTGAACTACTCCCGCAAGGGACGCCAGAGCGATTGCCTGACTGTGAGGGAGATAGGCTCTGGCCTGAGCCGTGTCCAGCTATGCACCGATAAAGCTCAACTGAGGCAGTGGGGTAAGATGAGACTTCAGGTATTTGATGACAAACCCCAATGACTCCAACACCTGAATGGTCAAGTGCAGGGACCGAAGTGCTCCCTCCTGGGTGGCACTCTTGACCAGCCAATCGTGCAAGTGTTTCCCTTCCAGGATCCCTAGACAGTGGAGGTGTGCACCCACTATGGCCAGACACTTGGCGAAGACCCGTGGGGCCGAAGCGAGGCAGAATGGCAATACCCTATACTGGAAATTCCTCTCACCCACAATGAACTTGCTCTGCTTGTGGACCCTTGGGCCGAGGAGGAGTTTTCTCCACCTGTAGGGAGGCCCCCCACAGGTTCCCTATGTCAGCTGGTGAGGCAGGAGGGTGGCAGAGGCCCCTGTTGGGCTTCACCACTACCAGCCCTCAAGTTGAGCTCTCGGGTACTGGGGCCAGCTGGACTTACATGGGGTCTCTGCAGCAGGCTGGAGTCTGAGGGTAGCAGAAAACCAAGTCGGTGCCAGGGCTGAGGTCACAGCATGCGGCGTAGACTCGAAGGCAGTGTCCAGGCGAAGTCGTGGCAAGTGGCGAAACTTGTAGTCGGTGTCCGGTCCAAGGTCGTGGCAGATGGCGTATCTTGTAGTCAGAGTCCAGGCGAAGTCGTGGCAGGGGGCGAAGTTCGTAGTCTGTGTCCAGTCCAAAGTCAGCCAAGGTCAAGCATAGAGGCAAGGAGGGCACGAGCGAAGGCAGGAACTCAGGAACTTGCAGGAAGCAAGGAGACCTGTTGCCAAGCCATCTGCTGGGAGCCAGATACAGCCTTAAATAGGCTAGAGCTGTGACATCATCAGGGAGGGCCAGCAGCATTATCCCGCCACCGGCCCTTTAAGGCCTGGGAGAAGGCGCATGTGAGCACCTAGGAGGAGCCCAAGGGGGCGGTAGTCGATGGCGTCCTGGCCACAGAAGAGAGGAAGGAAGCTCAAACAGCCGCCAACTGCATCCTGCGGTGCAACTCCTCTTGGAAATCCACTGGATGGACGGAGGGGGAACCATCACCAGATCCCCCTTGGAGCTCGAGGGAGATCGGTGCAAGGCATCGATATTAGTGGGGAACGCCTGGGACTCCTGGGTTTGATAGAGGGTGGCGCCTCCTCTCCACAGGGTTGCTTCGGGGGATTCACAGCAGGCGCTGGTGCTGACCCGAGCCCAGTGCTGTGTGTGGACAGAAACCAGTGGCAATGTTTCCTAGACTTCCCACAGTGCTCAGTCCAGTCTTTCCCTGGTGCTGAGGAGGAAGGAGACGACACCGATGTCCTGGATCTTGAAGAGACCGATGATGGTCGATCCCCAGCACCTCTCTCCATTGAAGGTCCCAGTGGAAGGGTCCCAGTGGAAGGGTGGACAGTGATGGCTCAGTGTCCATTGGTTCTCCTCAGTCCCTTGGATTCAACGCCCCCGACACCAGAGTTGAGGGTTCTGATGTTTTCGACCCAAAGGGCTTCTCCATTTAATCCAGGTGGGCACACCGGCCCTTGGGGGTTATCTGGTTGCAAAAACGACACCCCTGGACATCGTGTGATGCCCCCAGGCTGAGGATACACAACTCATGCGGATCAGTGAGGGACATGGTCCCCGGACACTGGGGGCACCAACGAAAATCCGGTGTCGCCATGAGGAAAAAATCGGTGGGCGATCAATGACCAGTAGCCACAGAGGAGGTGAACCACTGGGAATCGACCGCATAGAAGAAAACTTACTGCACAGAGAAAACTTACTGCGCCGCCCAATAACTAAGCTGGGGGATGGAGAGACCCGGTGCAGGAAATATATCAATGATCGACTGCAAAAAGCTTTCCAATGAGAAAAAAGATCACAAGCTCCACAACTATGAGATGACCGCTCCACAGAAAAGACTGGAGAGGGATCCCATGTGGAGGCGTGGATAGTGCTCAATGTGCCAGTCAAACCTTGACATAAATTTTCCATGCCGGGCTCCTTCTGATGATGTCACCCATATGTGAGGGCTACTATCCTGCTTATCCTAGGAGAATAGGACTCTATATATAATAGCACTGTAGATGGGCACATTCACATCAGGGTTGGTTGGGGAGGGGGGGGGGTGTTACATACACAGTCAGAGAAATTAACTGCAAATTTGAAACCACACTGAAATTTTCTTTCATTTGAATTGATGAAAGGTACAACAAGAGAAGTTGATTTGTATGATGCAATCTCTAGCTGTCTTCAACGTCTGAAGCTCCCTTGGAGAAAAATGGTAAATGTCACCACACAAACCAGAGCTGGTAAGTTCACCTCACCTGTAAATGGCAAGGCTGCTACAGCTGTCCACATTATTTGGCATAAGATGTTCATGTTGATTGAGATGCAAAGTGTTCATCTGATACCAAACGGTACATGTGTACTTCTTGGCATTGGCACTTATGTCTTCTTCTTTTTTTCCACAGCTCTCTCCCAGGACTCTGCCGACCCCAGCCATCAAGCCCCAGGGACCAGCAGCGCACCAGCACTTTTCCTAGGCTTAGCCAGCGGACATTGCTAAAGTAAAGCAAATCCTGGTGTTCAGCATCTGTGTCATCAAAAGGGAGATGAACTTACGATAAGTGAGTCCCTTTGACCTAATGTAGTTCACCTCATGCACTACTGTGTGAACTACATGCTCCATGTCCAGGACATTATTGTATAGTGCCTCCTGATGTATAATACAGTGTAGAAATATTAGTCGTTGCATTGGATCCTCTTTTTTTACTTTGTTCTCTATTCTTTTGAGAAGTCTAACCTCTTTACCAGTTAAATTTGCTGATCCATCTGTGGTGACATTTACCATTTTTCTCCAGTGGCGCTTCAAACTTTGAAGACAGCTAGAGACTACATCATATAAATCAACTCCTCTTGTTGTACCTTTCATTGATTCAAATGATAGACATTCTTCAATGGTTTCAAAACTACAGTTAATTCCTCTGACTGTGTATGTAACACCCAACCTACCTTGAATTGAATATGCCCATCTCTAATGCTAGATATATATACCATCCTATTCTCCCTATTACAGTGCTCTCTCTCTCACTCTCTCTTGGAGGCATATACGTACACCAAATAGCATGCCATGCATAAATCAATGCTTCCTCCGTAAAATGACATGCAATTTGATACCATATAGCACTTTGTGGAAATTGTCTATGTATTGCGGAAGATAGGAAATTAGCCTAACCATGCCCATTTTTTATAGTAGGCACTATTTCTGCTATATTTATAGCATTTTGATGAATCTAGGCCTCAGTCCATAAGTACCACAAATAGGTTTGGTTTTCAGGCTAGCCAAATTATGCAAATCGACCTGGCTCCTTGACCAAAAGAATGCAAATCTCTCATGAATAATCATTATATCAATCCTGAAAAAAATCAGTTTGCAGCAGTTGAGGAGCAGAGCTCACCATCTCTGGCCTAGCTGGCTTATATTTCTTATCCTGGTCCTGGAATGTGAAGAGAGATGGTCTAATGGTTGGAACACAGGACTGCAAAGACAGAATTAGGAATTTCAGCACTAGCTCTCTGTGATTACCAATCAATCTATGGTCAAGAATTTTTCTCTTTAAGCACTATGAAGAATTAATTTGGAAAAGAGATAAGTACTCATGACCAAATCACCTGGACTCGGTCTCTTCACCTGTAATAAGACATCAGAGGAGGCAACCAAGCAGGGAATAAGGCATGGCTCTCCATCTGAAATAACTATAAAAATGAATCTGAATTTTAAAAAAAGCAAAGTAAGAAATTATTAATAATGCCCTTTTTATATGGTGCTTACATTCATTCTGGATCACAAAAATATTTTTCAAGAGTAATAAACAATGCAATAACTACTGAGGAGAATACAACCAAACAAAATCATTAACTAGGCAGAGCTGTGTGCCTGAAGAATAATTTATTGTTGACCATCCATCTGCCCTTGAAACATAAACAGCAAAGATGAAAGAGTTTTTAAGTTATTAAACTTCCTTCTTGCGTTGAGCTAGATCCTGATCTTTGCCACCTGCTTCTCTTTTGCAAGCTCATTGTAGAAAATTTTGAGTTAATTTCCTCTGGGTTCACTGAATTTTGCTTAAAAAATTTCAACAGGAACTGGAACAGAAAAAAAAAAAAGGAAAAATAAGTTACTGATTTGTCATTTATTATTGGATAATAACATGAAAACAAAACATACATTTAGAAAGTATGGGCTTTTTTTTTTTTTTACCATATCTAGAGAGGGTTTAGTTCTGGATCCTTAATTAATAGTAGAACACTAATAGTTGGGCTAGGGTAGGGATGCTGTAGAAGCAGTATTCATAGCCTCTGGGGGAGGGGGGAAGGATGTGGTCATGGCCACTGCTTACTTCCTGTACATTTATTCCTTAGGGGTATTTAAATGTCCTATTTACAACTCACTTTTCTGTCATTTTCTTCAGGGTATGCATGTTTCATCATGTTTATGATGAAGACTGTTGACCATTTTAATAGCTGCCTTCTGGACTATTTAGTTTATATTCTTTATCAGGGCAGAAGATTTTGTTTTTCAAAAATTAAAACACAAAAAAAGAAAAATTGGTTCTTACCTGCTAATTTTCATTCCTGTAGTACCAAGATCAGTCCAGACTCCTGGGTTTTGCCTCCCCACCAGCAGATGGAGACAGAGAAACTTTCATGACACTACCCCTTAACTTGAAGTGCCACCTGCAGTCTCTCAGTATTTTCTTGTACCCAAGCCAAATAAAAACCTAACACTAAACATTTTTCCCTTAATGAGCAGGAGGAAGAGAAACACAATAAGAGCTAAATTTGTGTATATAAAAAAAACTCTTGTAGGACAAACACAACCTGTACCATTCTTCTGAATAATGAGCGGATTCTCCAAAATTGACCCACCAGATAAGGGCGGGACTCTGGACTGATCTGTGGTACTACAGGAACGAAAATTAGCAAGTAAGAACCAATTTTCCTTTCCCTGTACATACCCAGATCAGTCCAGACTCCTGGAGATGTACCCAAGCTTCCCTAAATGGGATGGGACTGAGTGAGTCCCGCTCTGAGGCCTGGACATCCAGCCGGTAGTGCCTGGTGAAAGTGTGCAACGATTTCCAAGTTGCCGCTTTACATATTTCCTGCAGCGAAACTTGCTACACTCGGCCTGGGAAGTAGCCTGGGAATGGATAGAATGCGCCCGAAGCCCCACTGGAACTTGGCGACCTTGACAGATATTGGCAAAGCCAATCACTCTTTCAACCATTTCACAATCGTAGCTTTGGATGCTTTTTGCCCCTTTTTGATCTGATAAACAAAAGCTATTCGTGACTTTCAAGTAACGCAATAATGCCCGCCATATGTCCAAAAACTGCAAATCTCTTGAATGAGGCGCAGAGGCTTCCAACCCCGGAAAAGCTGGAAGCTTTACCAATTGATTAATATGGAATGACGATATCACCTTTGGCAGAAAAGACGGGACAGTGCGTAAGGTAACTCCTGAATCTGAAATTCTCAAAAAAGGCTCCCTACATGACAAGGCCTGGAGTTCCGAGATTCAGTGAGCGGAAAAAATCGCTACCAAAAAACCCACTTTCAAAGTGAGATCCTTTAAGGTTGCCCACTTGATAGGTTCAAACAGGGCCGAAAACATGCCCCTGAGGATCACATTAAGGCCTAGATTTATCAAAATGCAGTAAGTACCACATGCGATAGCAAAAGGTGCATGGTTTATGCAAATATTAAGTGTATTGCACTAATTACCTATGCGAAGAGCTGAGTTAGTGCAAATTGTGATAACATTATCAGACTTTGCAATAGGTGCCAGACCTGTTGTATTTCCTGCATGTGAGAGAGAGAGAGCGAGAGAGAGAGACTAGCCGTAGTGGCCTTTCTCTATATAGGTATTTGTATTCCTATGGTAGGCCCACCTAGTAACTCTAGGTGAGGTTTAGGTATTAGTGTAGGGGGTTAGGTGCCACTTTGACATTCAAAGTGAGACGTACGAACAGAACAGTGGTCTCTTGTGAAGATTTGATGACCTTCGGAGTGAGGAAACTCACTCCAAGATGAGATTTGGGCAATGTTCTCTCAACCTAGCTTGATGGATTCTCTACCTGGGTAACATCAAGCTAGGTGGAGAGAACACTGTACAAATCTCATTTTTGGGTGAGTTTCCTCACTCCGACGGTCATCAAATCTTCACAAGAGATCACTGTTCTGTTCGTACGTCTCACTTTGAATGTCAAAGTGACCCCTAAAAAATACCTATCTAGGGAGAGGACACTATGGCTAGTCTCTCTCTCTCTCTAAAATGCGATCAAAATTTACCGCCCGGTCACAGCAGCTATTGCACAGCTTAACGCTATTCAAAAAGGTGTAGTTAAAATCTGCGTTAAGTCTGTGCAATAGCTCTTCGCAGACAGGCAAACCCAGCCCATTCCCCGCCCCTAACTCTTCCATATTTACATCTCACCATACAATATGGTGCTATCGCATGCATTACACACGTTTTCACATATGGTAAGCCCTTAACGCATGCGAAAATGCCGTAGCGCATTTTGATAAATGACCCCCTAAGGTTCCAAGAAGGACACAGAGGATGAACTGGTGGCTCCAAATGTTTGACCCCCACCCCGAAGAAAACAAACCATATCCGGATGACTAGCAGTTGAAGATCCTTTCACTTCACCTTGAAGACAGCCCAAGGCTGCCACCTGTACTTGGAAGGAATTAAAGGATAATCCTTTGGACGGACCATTCTGCAGAAAAGCCAGAACCTGAGCAATGGAGGCATGCCAAGAATCTAGCCCTCGCTCCATGCACCAGGACTCAAAGAACCCCCAAACCCTGATATACGACAAGGAAGTAGAGGTCTTTCTAGATTCCAAGAGCGTTGTGATAACCGCCTCTGAGTAACCCTTCTTCCTCAAACGGCGCCTCTCAAAAGCTGTTACGCCCATCAGTTGCAGGCGGCTGCGACCTCTGCTGCTCACCTCCTTTCTAGATGCAACTCCGAGTCTGGGGAGAATGGCGGCCTCCGCTTGCACACGACGACCTTCATGTCATGCCCGGGACGGTGCGGGCACTCCTGGCGGCCATCTTACATCCAGGGTTACCTAAGGCGCGTGCGCCTGCCCCCTTCTTGAATGCGTCATGGAGGGAACCTAGGGGGCGTCCCCACCGCATGACATCATCCGCTTACCATACTTAAGCTCAGCTGACTTCTCGCAATTCGAGTTAGCAAGGAATCTCGTCCTGCTAGTTCCGCCTCTCTGGGACTTCACGTCACTGACTTCTGTGTGACCTAGGTACCCGCTCCTCGGGGGCCTTGCCGCACTCAGGGCTATCCGCTCCTCAGAGAGCCATTCTCTGTCTCTCTGATTCAGTGAGTTCCTGCATCATCCTCAGACGACTCTAGCTGTTCCTGTTCCAGTCATCCTTGGTGCCTGATCTCCATCTGCTTCTACAGTACCGGTGTGAGTACACAACCTTCGTGGCACGGATTTTATTTATTTAATTTATTTATAACTTTTATATACCGAGGTTCCTGTATAGGATACAGATCACCTCGGTTTATAAAAAACTGCAACTTCGCACAAAGGCAGTACATAAAACAAGTGAAAAACAAGAAATGGTATAAGAAACAAGTCTATCAAATAACTGGTACAAAGAACTCAAACTACACACTGAATATTATGTAATAAGAAAGAACTCTAGCTGAATATTATATACTAAGAATCGGTCCGGGAGACCGTCATGGGGAAATTAATGGGAGAGGGAGAAATAATAGGAGAGGGAGAAATTAATGGGAGAGGGAGGATTCTCGGGATACCTCTCTTGCGGGCCACTACCGGATCCCTCTTGTCTTTTGCAACTATACCAGCGGCTTCCAGCCTACCCCGCGCTGCGAACCACTACTGGGATTGCCAGCACAAGCTAGCCTAGAAGAGGTATTCACCGGACCACTCCATGCTGACTGACCAGCTACAGTACTGACTCTTTTGCTTCGCTCTTTGGATCTAAATTGCTGTATAATAAAGTTATTTTCTCTGTTGTCCATCACTGCTGAGACCACACCTGTTGTGGTGAGTGCCCACAGGGCTCCTCCCTGTGGGTGGAGTCTTCACTCCCCTCGACCCAAGGGCCCACTACTAGTTCAAGACACACAGAGCACAACAGATTGCTAACTTCATGGACCCAGCTCAGCTCTCAGCCTTGCAGGCCATTCCTGGCCTGGTCCAATGGATCACCGAGCAACAGAGGTCTCTCGATACTTTGGCTACCGCCTTTAACCAGCTGAATTCCAGACTGAAGGATTCTTCTACTTCCAGCAAGAATGCATCACCCCCAGTGCTTACCAGGCGAACTATAGTTCCTCTACCAGCTCCTACACGTTTCACAGGAGACTCCCTGTTGTGTAGGGGCTTCCTCAATCAATGCTGTATGCACTTCGCTTTACAACCAGCTTACTTCCCTACTGCTACTACCAAGACTACGTATATTTTGTCCCTGTTGGATGAAAAGGCCCTGGCTTGGGCTTCACCCCTATGGGAGTGCAATGATCCAATTCTTAATGACTTGCCCGGGTTTCTGGCTCTCTTTAAGTCAGTGTTTGATGACCCTGCTCACCAGTCCATTGCCGCTTCTGCGCTCCTGGATCTACAACAGGGAACTAAACCACTCCCGGACTATGTGATTAAATTCAAGACTTTGTCTTCCGAACTCCTATGGGATTCAGGTTGCTTTAGAGCTATATTTCTATGAGGTCTCAATTCCCGCATAAAAGACGAACTTGCCGCCCGGGAGTTACCTGACACTTTAAGCTCCCTGATGGACCTTGCTGGGCGAATTGACCACCGTATACGTGAATGCTCGGTGGAGGTGAAACCTCTGAAGAAACATGTATCCAATGGAATCTACCGCCCACTCCGGTCCAGGCTGCACCTAACCTGAAGAGGAAGATGAACCTATGCAATTAGGTCGTAGCCATCTGACTGCCAAGGAAAGGCGCTTCTGTAAAAAGATGGGTCTGTGCATGTGTTGCGGGAAGACTGGCCATGCAGTTCAAACCTGTCCTATCTGTCCGGGAAACACGCAGACCTAGGATCCGCTGGAGAACTCTTTCTAGATCTAACTGCTCCTTTTCCTCCACTGACTCTTCCTGTCTCTATCATCTCTGGGCCTTTCGAGTTCGCCACCCAAGCCCTGGTCAACTTGGGTGCAGGCGGGAACTTTATTCTCAAAAGACTGGTTGAACATCTATGACTTCCTACTGAGCCAGTACCTACACCACTGCTCCTCTCGTCCATTCATGGCGAGCCATTGCCTGGCCTGGAGAAGTAACAACTACCACACAGCCTGTCTGTCTACATACAGGATCCTTGCAAACAGAGACCATCACGTTCCTGGTTCTCGAAAAAGCCATCCACCCCATTGTGCTTGGCATACCCTGGCTTCAGGATCATTCTCCACAATTTAATTGGTCATCTATGGAGCTATCCCAATGGGGCCCTGACTGCCATGACAGATGTCTAAAAAAAATAACTCTCTTGCCATGCATGGCTACCACTTCTGCTCCTCCTGGTCTACCACCTCAGTACGCTTCTTTTCAAGATGTATTCTCAAAGCAAGCTGCAGATGTACTTCCACCGCATAGATCCTTTGACTGTGCCATCAATTTAAAGCCCAATTCCGAACCACCCAGAGGAAGAGTTTATCCACCATCCTTATCTGAGACTGAGGCCATGTCGGCTTATATCCAAGAGAATCTGAAGAAAGGGTTTATTAGACTCTCCAAATCTCCGGCAGGAGCTGGGTTCTTTTTCATCAGCAAGAAGAGTGGATCCCTTCACCCTTGCATCGACTACAGAGGTCTGAACGAGATCACCATCAAAGATCGGCATCCATTACCGTTAATTTTGGAACTATTTGATCGGCTCCAGGGAGCAAAGATTTTCACAAAATTGGATCTAAAGGGTGCCCTCAACCTCATTCGTAGTCGTCACGGGGATGAGTGGAAAATGACCTTTAATACTCGCGATGGCCACTTCAAATATTTGGTGATGCCTTTTGGCCTCCGTAACGCCCCAGCCGTATTTCAAAATATGATGAACGACATTTTGCGTGATCTACTATATCAGTGTGTGGTCGTTTACCTAGATGACATCCTTATCTTTTCCCGTGATGTGCAAACTCACCAAACTGATGTCATTATTGTCTTACAGCGGCTTCGAGATAACCGCTTGTACGCCAAGCTTGAGAAGTGCGCCTTTCACCAAGAGTCTTTTCCATTCCCTGGGTACATCGTGCCCAGTAAGGGTTTTCAAATGGATCCTCAGAAGACAAAAAGCATACAAGACTGGCCTCAACCCGCTGGTATCAAGGCTCTATGCCGCTTCCTTGGCTTTACAAATTATTATCGCTCCTTTATCAAGGACTACTCTACCTTGACAGCTCCCCTTACCGCGATGACGAAAAAAGGAGCAAACTCTTCACAATGGTCTCCAGAAGCCATCACCGCATTCCAAGTATTCAAAAAGGCTTTCTTCCAGAAACCCTGCCTATGTCACCCTGATCCCCACAAGCCATTCATTGTCAAGGTGGATGCCTCAGATGTCGGCGTTGGGGCCGTGCTTAGGCAGCACAGCGATTCTCTTGTTCTACATCCCTGCTTGTTCTTCAAGGCGCTTCTCACCAGCAGAGAGGAATTACGGCATCAGCAATAAGGAACTGCTTGCCATCAAGCTTGCATTTGAAGAGTGGCGTCCCTGGTTAGAAGGTGCCCAGCATCAGATAACCGTGTTCTCTGACCACAAGAACCTGGCCATGCTCAGAGGCTTAATCATCATCAAGCCAGATGGTCCCTGTTCTTTAACAGGTTCAACTTTCTACTCAAATATTGCCCCGCTGAAAAGAATGTTCGAGCAGAAGCTCTCTCCCGGTCCTTTATGCTTGATGATATTCCGGACGAATCACGTCACATCATTGACCCTGAGAAGATAATGCTAGCCACTACCCATTCGGTGTTAGCGATGCCGGCCGCGGCGGGCCGCAACCAGGGTCGGGCCGGTGGTCGCGGCAAAGATTACCCACCTGAGGCATCGGGCAGGGCTCCTGTGGTGCAGGCAACTCTCTTCAGGTTTCTCCTGCAGCCGCTCCGCGGCCAGGCTTGGCCACATGGTTCCTCGGTCGGGTCGGCTCCTCCCCCTCTGCTTTTACTAGGGCCACGCGCGTGGCTGATGTGAATTCTTAAAGGAACCATGACAGGAAATAGTCATGGCTCCTCCTGAGACTCCTCCCCTGACTTCCTGTACTTAAGGCAAGGTCTGAGCCTCAGACCTTGCCTTGTTATCAAGTTTCCTGGCTGAATTTATTCCTAAGCTTCTTGTTCCTGGTTCTTCGTCCCGCTCTGCTTCCCTGCTCCGTGGATTGACTCTTGGCTTCTGACCTCTGGACTGGCGTTCGTGTTTCCGTGGCTTGATCCTGGTATGGCTTGTGACCCTTCTCCTGATTGCTCCTGCACTGGCTTCGGACCCTTCTCCTGTTTTGACCTTGGACTGGATTTCGACCCTTCTTGTGTACCGAACCCGCGGACCGGCTCTGGACCACTCTGTGACTCCTTCCTCAAGACTACTACAACCTGCTGGAGGTGCCAGCCATCTGGAACACACGACCCACAGGAGGCGCCTGCATCCCGACCTTTCTTCAGTCTTCAGAGAAGTCTCTTAAGTCCCAGCGGCCGGGTCCCTTCAGGCTTCTCCTGGGGGGATCACGAGCTTCCAAGATGAAGTCTTCATGCAACAGCTACAGCCTTCGGCCTCGCCCTTCGACGGTAGAGACTTAAGGGGATTATTTCCCTTTTAGGTAGCGCTGACACTACCTCGGAACAGGGGTCCACCTTCTGAATCATAACATTTGGTTCCTACAGGCAAAACGGTGGTTCCACCATCTCTAAGGAAGAAGCTGTTGAACTGGGCTCATGACTCTAAGTTAGCAGGCTACCGAGGACAAGCCCATACCCTAGTGATCTTACAGCGATTCTATTGGTGGCTGTCTATGAGAAAAGACGTGCAAGCGTACCTGGAATCCTGCACCTCCTGCACAAGACAAAAGCCTCCGACCGGTTGCCCCTGGGACCTGCTCCAACCACTACCCATTCCTGATGAACCTTGGATGCACATTGCAACTGACTTTGTGGTTGATCTGCCTCCTTCTAGTGGGAACAATACGATATGGGTTACAGTGGACCGGTTTTCGAAAATGGCACACTTCGTTGCTCTTCCGGGACTGCCATCTGCCCCAGAACTTGCCAAACTATTTGTGTGGCATATTTTTCGGTTACATGGGATGCCAAAACACATTGTATCACACAGAGGTGTCCAGTTCACCGCCACGTTCTGGAGGGCACTGTGTCGAAAGTTCGATATTTCTTTGGATTTGACTTCTGCGTATCACCCCCAATCTAATGGACAAACAGAGAGAATGAACAGAACTCTTAAGCAGTTCATCCACACATATTTCAACTTTAGGCAGAATGACTGGGCAGAGTTACTACCCTGCGCAAAATTTGCCTTGAACTCGCATTCGGCATCCGCCACAGGATCCACGCCATTTCAGATTGTGTATGGCCGTCAGCCACTTCCACCACTTCCCTTACCACTGAATGGTGCATCACCGGCTGCTCAAGTTATGGCGGATGAGATACATCAACTCTGGTCTCAGACAAGGAGCTTCTACAGAAGGCTGGGCAATGGGTAAAAAGATTCTATGATGCTCATCATCAAGCAGTAGAGATGTGAATCGTGTGATCGATCGTCTTAACGATCGATTTCGGCTGGGAGGGGGAGGGAATCGGATCGTCGCAGTTTGGGTTTTTTAAATATCGTGTAAATCGTGTAAATCGAAAACCGGCACACTAAAACATCCCTAAAACCCACCCGACCCTTTAAAATAAATCCCCCACCCTCCCGAACCCCCCCAAAATGCCTTAAATTACCTGGGGTCCAGTGGGGGGGGGAGGGCGGGAAAACCGGCACACTAAAACAACCCTAAAACCCACCCCGACCCTTTAAAATAAATCCCCCACCCTCCCGAACCCCCCAAAATGCCTTAAATTACCTGGGGTCCAGAGGAAGGGTCCCGGTGTGATCTTTTACTCTCGGACCTCGGACCTCCATGCGTTGTAAAAACAAAATGGCGCCGGCGCTACCTTTGACCTGTCATATGACAGGCCGGCGCCATTTTGTTTTTTTGTCCCCCGACATCAGGAGCGTAGGAGATCGCTCCCGGACCCCCGCTGGACCCACAGGGACTTTTGGCCAGCTTGGGGGGGCCTCCTGACCCCCACAAGACTTGCCAAAAGTCCAGCAGGGGTCCGGAACGACCTCCTGCAGTCGAATCGTTTTTCCGTATGGAAAAACGATTCACGGTAGGAGATCGCTCCCGGACCCCCGCTGGACCCCCAGGGACTTTTGGCCAGCTTGGGGGGGCCTCCTGACCCCCACAAGACTTGCCAAAAGTCCAGCGGGGGTCCGGAACGACCTCCTGCAGTCGAATCGTTTTTCGTATGGCCGGCGCCATTTTCCGTACGGAAAAACGATTCGACTGCAGGAGGTCATTCCGGACCCCCGCTGGACTTTTGGCAAGTCTTGTGGGGGTCAGGAGGCCCCCCCAAGCTGGCCAAAAGTCCCTGGGGGTCCAGCGGGGGTCCGGGAGCGATCTCCTACGCTCCTGACGTCGGGGGACAAAAAAACAAAATGGCGCCGGCCTGTCATATGACAGGTCAAAGGTAGCGCTGGCACCATTTTGTTTCTACAACGCACGGAGGTCCGAGAGTAAAAGATCACACCGGGACCCTTCCTCTGGACCCGAGGTAATTTAAGGCATTTTGGGGGGGTTCGGGATGGTGGGGGATTTATTTTAAAGGGTTGGGGTGGGTTTTAGGGTTGTTTTAGTGTGCCGGTTTTCCCGCCCTCCCCCTTCCCCCGATTTACGATTTTTTGACGATAAATCGGGGGAATTGTTATTGTATCGCGGCTCTAACGATTTTTGACGATTTAAAATATATCGGACGATATTTTAAATCGTCAAAAAACAATTCACATCCCTATCAAGCAGCTCCCCAGTTTAAGCCAGAAGATAAGGAATGGCTCAGTACCAAATATATCCGGCTCAAGCTACCTTTGGTTCGATTCGCTCCGCGATACATTGGACCCTTCACCGTCCTTCGACGTTTGGGACCTTTAACTTATAGCTTGAGGTTGCCACCCTCAATGAAAATACACAACACCTTCCACATTTCAATTCTGAAACCACTTATTCTCTTGAAGTTTTCTCATGAGACTCCTGATCCACAACCCCTTGATGCTGAAGATGACATCGCGTACAAGGAGGATGACATACTGGATGTCTGTAAAAGAGGAACGCACTGGGAGTACCTCATTTCTTGGTGTTGGGTTTGTGGCACATTGTGGACTCTTGGGCGAAGTGGTGATGACTCCTCCCATGGGGAGGGGCCCCGTGGAGAACCACAATGATTGGCTAGACTCTAGTAAGCAGACACTGAGGAAAGAAAGCTTTATTATACTGCTGTTGATGAGCTGAATCTTGCCCAAGGAACGGACAGTGCAGTAGTCCAGCGATATCACAGTAAGCTCAGACAGTCTCTGTAGAAGATGGTGTCACCCAGATGTAGCAAAGGTCCGGTAGTGTTCCACAGTGCTGGATAGGCCGTGAACCTGAAGGGTGGAATGAGGAGAGCTGGAGCGTAGTGATACTCACAGAGTAGCAGTGCTCATAACTTCCTTTGGTAGTTGAATGAAGAGAGGGACCCGTGGTCCAAGGTGCAGGATACCCTGAGCAGAATAGGCCCTTGAGGAGCGAGTACCTAGGAGCACCTAGGGTTCCTGAAAGAAAGCATACAGGACCCCCGAGGGGTGGGTGTCCTTAAGGTTAGGCAGATTAAGCCTGGAGGGCGTGTAGAAGCGAGAAGCCCCCGAGGAGCGGGTACCCAGAACTTCCGTAGGAGCGAGATATCCCGAAGGGTAGTGAGGAATCCAAGCGAGCAGCTTAGAAGCGGTCAGAGTAGCAAAATCGAAGTCCTGGCTAATTCGTTGAATCGGAGCGGAGGTTTAAATACCCGGAGGTACTGACGTCATGTGGTGGGGCCACCCCCGAGGTTCCCACCATGACTTATTAAAAAATGTAGGCAGCGTGCACGCGCATGCCCTAGGAGGCCTCAGGAAGAAGCATGGCGGACGGGGACACCCATGCTGGCTCAGAGACGCCGAGGATTTCGGCAAACAGCAGCGGAGGCAGCCATCCTTCCAAGGGAGGAGGAAAAAGGTAAAAGAGAGATGAGGCAGAGCGGTCACAGCTGTCTGCGACCAACGGACGCAACATTTGGGAAGGTTACGAACCAGAGGAAAACAGCTGGGAACCTGCTGCCAACATACTGGACAAAGAGATGCTACATCGCTTCCACCTTGCTCACCCTAGAAAACCGAAACCCCCGGGGAGGGGCCTTAAGAAGGGTGGTACAGTTGTGCCCTTCGTTCGCAGGCGACTGCAAGCTCTGCTGCTCACCTCCTTTCTAGATGCAGCTCCAAGTCTGGGGAGAATGGCGGCCTCTGCTTCCACACGTCAACCCTCATGGCGTGCCCAGGATGGTGCGAGTGCTGCCGGTGGCCATCTTACATCCGGTGTTACCTAATGCATGCACGCGCACGCCTGCCCCCTTTTTGAACGCCTCATGGTGGGAACCTTGGGGGCGTTCCCACTGCATGACGTCATCCGCTTACCATACTTAAGCTCATCTGACTTCTCGCAATACGAGTTAGCAAGGAATCTCATCCTGCTAGTTCCGCCTCTCTGGGACTTCACCTCACTGACTTCTGGATGACCTAAGTACCCGCTCCTCGGGGGCCTTGCCACACTCAGGGCTATCCGCTTCTCGGAGAGCCATTCTGTCTCTCTGTTTCAGTGAGTTCCTGCATCATCCTTAGAAGACTCCAGCTGTTTCTGTTCCAGTCATCCTCGGTGCCTGATCTCCGTCTGCTTCTACAGTACTAGTGTGAGTACACTACCTTCGTGGCACAGATTATCGGGTTACCCTGCTAGCAGGCCACTACTGAATCCCTCTTGTCTTGTGCAACTATACCAGTGGCTTTCGGCCTACCCCGCGCTGCGGACCACTACCAGGATTGCCAGCACAAGCTAGCCTAGAGAAGGTATTCACCGGACCACTCCGCGCTGCGAATTACTACTGGACTGGCCAGCTACAGTACTGACTCTTTTGCTTCGCTCTTCGGATCCACATTGCTGTATAATAAAGTTATTTCCTCTGTTGTCCATCACTGCTGAGACCACGCCTGTTGTGGTGAGTGCCCACAGGGCTCCTCCCTGTGGGTGGAGTCTTCACTTCCCACGACCCAAGGGCCCACTACCAATTCAAGACACACAGAACATAACAAAAGCCATGCTTCTAGATAAAAGCGATGCGCCTGATCTGAAAATATAGGCCCCTGATGAAGTATTTCCTCCTTGGCCACTAGTGGCCAAGGAGGAAATACATAAAGAAGGACGTCCGTCAGCCAAGGCAGCACTAAGGCATCTACTCCCTCTGCTCCTCGCTCTCGCCTCCAACTGAAGAATCAAGGAGCCTTGGAATTTCGAAAAGTTGCCATTAGATCCCCCATCGGAGGTAAATCAGGGTCATTGCCTCCTCTGAGAGCTCCCATTCTCCTGGATCCAGTTGCTGCCGGCTTAAAAAATCCGCCTGCACGTTGTCTGTGCCTTCTATGTGAGAAGCTGCTATCAGGAAAAGATGCTGCTCTGCCCAGCCGATCAGATCCTGAGCTTCCTGAGCCACTGCTCAGCTCTTGGTTCCCACTTGGTGATTGATATATGCTACTGTCGTTGCGTTGTCGGACAACACCTGCACCGGTTTTCCCCTCACCAGGGGAAGGAAGGTTTGTAGGGCCAAGTAAACCGCCCCCATCTCCAGATGATTAATGGACCATAACACTTCCTCTGGCGTCCACTAGCATTGAATGGACCAGTTCAGACACACTGCTCTCCATCCGAAGAGACTGGCTTCGGTGGTGACAATCGTCCAGTGCGGAAGTTCGAGATCCACTCCCTGTCTCAATTTTTCCAGCAACAGCCACCATGAAAGAATGTCCTGGACCTGTTCCGTAAGAGGCAAGGGAATTTGAAACTGCTCCAACAGTGGGTTCCATAAGGATAGCAAGGCGGACTGTAGTGGTCTCATATGAGCGAAGGCCCACGGAACCAATTCCAAAGGGAAAGCCATAGAGCTGAGAACCTGCAAATAATCCCAAACCTTGGGCATTTGCTTCCTCATAAGCCGCGAACCTGAGATTGTAACTTGGAAATTCGCTCTTCCGTGAGGAAAACCTTTCCCTCCTGAGTGTTGAAATGCACCCCCAGGAATTCCAAAATCTGAGTAGGGGAAAAATGACTCTTGGACAAATTGACTATCCAGCCTAACGACCGCAAGCAATGAAACACCAGGTCTGCTCCTTTCCTGCACAGAGTTTTGTAGGTTTTGTGGATCCTTGGCCCGAGGTGGGAGTTGACTCTCCCTGAGGGGTTGAGCCCCAAAGGGCCCCATCGTTAGGAGGCGAGATGGTATGGAAACACAGGCAACTGGACCACAGCTGTGGCCCAGGAGAAAGGAGGCATAGTCGAGCTGTCTGCGTCACAGCCACGTGATCGCAGCACCTGCACTGTGGCACTCCTGCGGGGTGCCCCGAGGAGCGGGGTCTGAGAGACACAGTTCCAAGGTATTGCAGTGCAGGGTAGGTTAGGAGATAGAGTAAACCAGAGGAAGGATCTCTAAGGCACAGACACACAGAGCAGGCCTGAGGAGCAGGCTAGTGTGGAGACAGGATCTCTGGTGTAGTAACACTGAAGCTACCCCAAGGAGCGGAGAAGCAAAGAGACTGAATGTCCGATGTAGTAATGCTGAGGCTTGTTGCCAAGTCGGTTAGCATAGGCCAAAGGAGGTGCTTAAATATCACAAGCTTGTGATGTCATATCCTGAGGAACAGGGAAGCGTGGAGACAGAATCTCTGGTGTAGTAACGCTGAGGCTACCCCGAGGAGCGGGGAAGCGTAGAGGCAGGAGCTCCGGTTTGGTAACGCTGAGTCTACCCCGAGGAGGGGGGGAGCATAGAGACAGGAACTCCGGTGTGGAAGCGCTGAGGCTACCCCGAGGAGCAGGGAAGCATAGAGCAGGAACTCCGGTGTGGTGATGCTGAGGCTACCCCGAGGAGCGGGGAAGCGTAGAGACAGGAAATATGGTGTGGTGACGCAGAGGCTACCCCGAGCAGCAGGGAAGCGTGGAGACTGGATCTCTGGCGAGGTAGCGCAGAGGCTACCCCGAGGAGCGGGGCAGCGCAAGACAGAGTCCTGGAATGGGAAGCGCAGAGCAGGCCCCCGAGGAGTGGGGCCTGCTTTGCGCCAGAGTCCAAGAGTTGTAGAGCAGAGATCCAAGGCAGAAACAGCAGGTCCGGAGAACAGGAACAAGCACCAAAGGAGTACAGGGAACTTGTTGCCAAGTCGGTTAGCGTAGGCCAAAGGAGGTGCTTAAATATCACAAGCTTGTGATGTCATCAGCCGGAGACGCCCCTGGAGTTCCCACCATTGGGTCTTTAAAGGGAAACCTGGTGGCGCGCGGGCGTGCGTGCCTAGGGAGGGCCGGAGTCGGAGTGTGGATTGGTGGCATTCCAGCCACCACATGGAGTCTCGAGAGCCAGGAGGAATGCGGCGGTAGCGGCTAGCCACAGCCGCAAGTTCAGCCGAAGTGGAGAGCAGAGCATGACATGACCTGAGTTGGGTCGGTTGCGGCCGCCTGCAGCAGACGGTCATAACACAGGGATTCTGACTTTGCCCGGATCAACCAATTGTCCAGATAGGGGTGAACCAGGATTCCTTCCCTCCAGAGAGAAGCCGCTACTACAACCATAACCTTGGTGAAGGTTCTGGAAGCTGTCGCCAGACCAAAGGGCAGAGCACAAAACTGGAAATGTTCCCCCCAGAACACAAAATCTCAGGTATCTCTGATGGTCCAGTCTGATGCCGATGTGTAAATAAGCTTCTGTCAGATCCAACGATGCTAGGAACTCCCCCTTGTGAACCGAGGTGATTACAGAGTGCAAAGTTTCCATGCGAAAATGAGGAATTCGCAAGGCCGCATTTACTTTCTTTAAGTCAAGAATGGGACGAAAGGAACCACCTTTCTTGGGAACTATGAAATAAATGGAGTAGCGGCCCCTCCTTTGTTCCCTTATGGGAACCAGGTGGATGGCTCCCAGGCTGCGAAGATGACAAATGGTATATTGGTTTGTGAGCCTCTTCTCCTTGTAAGTGCATGGGGAGACCAGAAAAAATTTGCGGAGCAGACGAGCAAATTGTAAAGCGTACCTTGTCTTATTACACTTAAGACCCACTGGTCTGACACAATCTTGGTCCACTGCTCATAAAACAGGGACAACCGGCCCCCAACAGCATCATTAGGAAGATTTGGAGCTGCCTTGGGAAGGACCATCTCTCCCCAATCTTCTTCTGTGAAAGGACTGAGTCCACAATGGCTGCTGGCCAGTAGGCTGTTGCTGGGAGTTTAAGGCCCTTGCAGGGTGAAAACGCCTGTTCCTCCCTGCCCAAAAATGGGCCAGGAAGGAGCTCTTCCCTCTGGCTTATGCTTGGGCAATTTATGCACCTTGTTCTCACTGAGAAGTTTAATCATTTCCTCCAAATCTTGACCGATTAACAACTTTCCCTTAAAGGGCAAAGCACCCAGCTGAGCCTTAGAGGAGATGTCGGCCAACCAATTTCTCAATCAGAGGAGCCTGCAAGCTGAAACCGCTGAGATTAGAGTTCTTGAGGACGTTCTAAAAAGATCATATAAAGCATCAACGCCATAGGCCACTACAGTTTACAGATGCTCCGCTTCCTGAGTCTCGGAATCTGACAAGGACTTTTCACTTATAAGTGCTGCACCCAGCGCAAGCCCCCTCTGAGCATGAAGCTGCTATATACAGTTGCTCGAATGCCAAGCACCAAAACTTCGAAAATCTTCTTGAGGTGCACTTCCAATTTTCTGACCTGAAGGTCCTTTAGAGCCGTGGCACAGGCTACCAGAATGGTGGTCTTCTTTGTGACTGCCGACACCGAAGCATCCACCATGGGGATCTGGAGAAGCTCCAAAAAGTCAAACCTAGCTCCTCCAGAACAGCAGGGATAAAAGACTCTAGTTCCTCCTTGTGGAATAAGCGGACCACTTTGGGGTTATCCTCTTCAACCACTGATAGGTAACTCCAGCGCTGAATTTTGATCCATTAAGACTGCGGTGTGAGGGGGCTGTCCGCGGTCGGCGGGTCCTCCCCTTCTGAAAATTCAGGAGAGGAATCCAGAGCCACACAGGGCCAAGAAGCTCCTGGGACCTTACGAAGCCTGGTAGCTTTAGGATCTCGGGAAGTTCGGGGCCTCTTGGCCTGTCCTGCGGGTCTGTGCACATTTCTGGCCTTCCTGGCTTTGTAAGCTTTATGAAGCAGCAGCACAAAATCGGATGAAAAATCTGATGAAGATTCCGAGTCATCAAGAGAGCCCTCATCAGTCGGGACAAGATTCCCTGCCCTAATTTGGCCTCCTCTGGAGGTACCAGGCTCAGGAGACAATGGGGGAGGGAAATCTTCCTCCCCTTCCACGCGCTGCGAGGCAGCTGAAAAAATAGACAAGATGGCTGCCCTTTCAGCGGGAATGAGTCATCTACTTGCTACCTCGGTGAGATTAGCACGCCAGACTTGCGGCACCTGCGGGAACAAGATGCATCCTTCCCCAATGAAGGCTCTCCCTCGGAGAGGCATTGAGTGTTTCGGCTGTCCTGGGAGAGGGGCGTCCCCACAAACCATGCAGGAGGAACCACGTGGCATTCCAAAGCAGAGAGGCACCAGAACAAGGCACCAGAAAACAAGGATGCTAAAGTGCTGGGGGGGCCCACTCTGCAACCGCCCAAACTGCCGCTCCCCAAAGTCTGCTAGCAAACAGAGAAAAAAATCGTTCTTTTCCTTTTTTCTTTTTTAATGCATTAAAAAGAAAAGGACACTTCCCTTAGAGAGTGGCAGCAGGCTCTGATCCTCCCACAGGGTGCAGAAGCTGGAACCTCCAGTATTCACCCTGACTGGTGCCAAGGTAATGAGCAATCAGGGTTCCCAACCCCCTGCTCATTCGCCTCACCAACCAGGGGGGATGGCCCCACCAGAACTTAGCAACCCCCTGGGAGGCTCAGTAAATCCAAAATCCTCTTTTTTTTCCAGACTGCAGACCGCAAGTTTTGCACCTCCACCATCTGCTGGAGACAGAGAAATTCTGAGAGACTGCAGGTGGCACCTCAAGTTAAGGGGCAGTGACAGTAAAACTTTCTCTGTCTCCATCTGCTGGAGGGGAGGCAAAACCCAGGAGTCTAGACTGATCAGGTACGTACAGGAAACTTAATTTAAAAACACCAAACTGTCCAGCGTTACTCAGGTTGTGTGGTCCATAACAGCTGTAAATTTTAAAATTGAACAAAAGTGAAAACGATAAACATTGTTTCATTTTATTAAGTAATTAACAGAAAGAATATAGAAACTTAGGGAACCTCCCTATAAAGTACACTGACAGTATATTAGATGTCTCTTGTTCCCCAATGCTAGAGAGTGCTAAATAGCAATTGTTATAGAAGAAGATGAAAAATCTTTGGTTTCAGTACAGATCCCTGGAGCATATACACTTTCGAAACCTGTGTGCAAGCCTGTGTGCTTATGCATGCTTGTGGGAGCTTGTGTACATCTATGAGTATGTGCCTATGCCTTTCTGTCCCTGTGTGTGGGAGCGTGAAAGACAGGACTTTGCAAATAGAGTATATTAGTGCACATCACTTGGTGTTGCTCGGATTGTCTGGTCTGTAACAGCCTCTGTGTGTGTGTGTGCCTCTCCCCCTGTGTGGGGGGAGGTGCCTGTTTGTGCACCTATGTGCGTGTCTGCCTGCGCCTGTGAGTATATGTGCACAAAAGGGCTTTGCAGGCGGAGCAAATTGCCATTGTCCTTTTCTTTGTACCATGCAACTTCCACTGTTCCAGGCATCATCTAGTGGCCAAAAATAGACATGACAGTGTGGCGGACTGACATGATAAGCCTTTTAGATAGATAAAAAATGATGCTGAGTGTCACAGCTTGAGTCAGCTCTTTCACTGACTTGTCTCCATCCTCCTGCACCAGGCTCACAGTACTGCTGCTTCTTCTCAACTCAGAAACTTTTTGATTTGGGTTATGACATCCCTTAGAAGAGTAGCACCAGACATTTAGCCTGGTCCACCGTAAGACAGCCCAGGAGGGAAGTCTGCTTCTAAGCATAGGGATAAGAGTTTGGGCCCAGCTGGGAAATGCAGGCCCCAGGGATAAGGAGAAGGAAACTCCCTCATTATTTCTGTCCTAACTGTGAGCATAAGGAGAAGGAAGCTCCTTCAACATTCTTGCCCTAACTGTGGGCGTAACTTTGTTTCCTGAGAGAGAAGACAGCTCCTGCTACGAGTGTTTCCTATCAATGAGTGATGTACTTTGAATTGTGCTGCTGAGGTAAGCAGACTGCTTTTGTTACTACTTTTGTCTGCACTATAAATGAAGTAGTGCTCTATGAAGAAAAGGCTGGAGGCCAGAGTGTTCTTTCCTCCAGCTCTACTATAACCCAAGACAGCTCGTGCTGCATTACAGCACCTTTTATTACCCTTTTTTGTGATTTATTGAAGTCTAGCTTTTATTGTGGAGATTACTTACCTGATAATCTCGTTTTCCTTAGTGTAGACAGATGGACTCAGAACAAGTGGGTATAGTGTGCTCGTGCTAGCAGTTGGAGACGGATCTGACGTCAGCACGGGTACATATACCCCCACAGGAAGTGAAGCTCTTCAGTAATCTTCCTTGCAAAAGCTGTTATGGATATATGTGTACTGACGATCAAAGAAAAATAGTGAAAACAGGATTCCCCTGACCGATTGATAGTAGCTGGAGACCGCCAGCATTCCCAACCGGAAGGTGTCGACACCTGGTAGAGTGGACGCACTCATGTAAGAAGTGATAAGGCTTACCTGGAATCGGTGAAACCAATGACTACAGGCAGCTGGGTAGGATGCTGAGTCCATATGTCTACACTTCTACACTACGGAAAACGAGATTATCAGGTAAGTAATCTCCACATTTCCTGTCGTGTAGCCAGATGGACTCAGAACAAGTGGGATGTACAAAAGCTTTACTCCCAGACTGGGCGGGAGGCTGCCTGAGGACCGTGTAAGACCGCCCTCGCAAATGCTGTATCCTCCCTGGCCTGGACATCCAGACGGTAAAACCTGGAGAAGGTATGGAGGGAGGACCATGTCGCCGCTTTACATATTTCTGCAGACGACAGCATCCTAGATTCCGCCCAAGATGCTGCTTGGGCTCTGGTAGAATGGGCCTTGACTTGTAGAGGCGGTGACTTCCCGGCCTCTACGTAGGCCGCTCTGATGACTTCTTTAATCCAGCCGGCGATGGTGGGCCGAGAGGCCGCTTCACCTTGTTTCTTCCCGCTGTGAAGGACGAACAGATGGTCAATCGTTCGTACTGTTTCTGTCATTTTCAGATATCTGGGCAGCAATCTGCCAATGTCGAGATGGCGTAGCAAACGCCCTTCTTCTGATTTCTTCAGGCCTGCCGTAGTTGGCAAGGATATGGTCTGATTAAGGTGAAATTGTGAGACTACCTTAGGCAAGAAGAATGGAACCGTGCGAAGATGGATAGCCTCAGGAGTGATTCTGAGAAAGGGATCACGGCAGGACAGTGCTTGTAGCTCTGAGATGCGGCGTGCTGAACATACAGCCAGCAAAAACACCATCTTCAAAGTGAGAGAACGGAGAGACAGGCCCCGGAAGGGGTCTGAAGGTGGATCCCGCGAGGAAATCCAAAACTATGTTGAGGTTCCACAAAGGTACTGGCCACTTCAGTGGCGGACAAATGTGCTTGACTCCTTTCAGGAAGCAAGAAACATCTGGAAACACGCTCAGCGAGCGTGCAGGCTCTCCAAACTGCTTTGGAGACGGAAATTACTGAAGAGCTTCACTTCCTGTGGGGGTATATGTACCCGTGCTGACGTCAGATCCGTCTCCAACTGCTAGCACGAGCACACTATACCCACTTGTTCTGAGTCCATCTGGCTACACGACAGGAAATGCTATTTTTTATTGCTTTTTAAGATATTAAATATTTACATTATTTTTCTCTGGTCAGGTCTGCTTAGACTTAGCCTGTCTTTCTCCCTCAACGCCTCTCTCACATTTTGGTTGATCTCCCTCTCCCCTTTCTGCTGTCAAGTTCTGGAATATCCTGCGGACATTACTCAGAACAAAAGTACAATAAGAACTCTACAAAAGATTATACTAGCCTAAACTTATATTTGTTAGCATGTTGTATAAATGCTGACTTGTTCAAAACAATCTACTGTGTGAAAAAGATTAACTTGCCTACAGGCTGATGCAGTAATCTGGGCATTAAGAAACTGTACGCTGGCTTTCAGCACACATATTTAAAGCCAAGATAGTTTTTTTTTTAACTCCCAATACAATAAGCTAATGAAATGCAAATGCATCAGGAGTTTAAAAAAGCACATTTAGAGTAAAATGTAGAGTATTTGGAACAGGTCCAATGCATTTTAACTCAGGAAGGGGGAGGCATTCCTGACAGGCCATAAGTGGCGGCAGCCACCACCACTTAGCTGGATACATATTGATTTATCTGCCTATCTGGCAGGGGGCAGCCACTGCCAGATAGCTGAGTAAGTCAGTAATTATCCGGGTATCTGGTACGAGTGACCGATACTTAGCCAGATAAATACTTATCCGGCTAAGTGATGGTGAACCATGCCAGATAGCCAGATAAGCCAGTACTTACCTGCGTAAGTGTCGGCAGCCGCTACTTAGATAAGTCTGTACTTATCCATGGACATTTTTAAACTTTTTAAAAACATTTTTTCCCCTTTTTTAGGGATTTTAAGTGCCAGTGCAGTAGCACTGGCAACTTAATGCCAGCTCTGACCTGTAAATTTTCCAGAGCTAAAAATAACACATTGTCAATCTGCATCGGGGAGGGTATGCTTAATGCCCTTATGTACGTGGGATTTCCATGCGAGGGTGCTAAGCAGTACTCCCATTTAGAAACACACATTTTCTGTGCACAAAGGCAAGTTTGCTTACCGTAAACGGTGTTTCTGTAGATAGCAGATGATGTAGCCATGCTGTATGGGAGCGCGTCGTGACCCTCGTAGGCGGAGCTTCCCTCAGTGAGTCACAGAGCTTGAACTCTGTGCAGCTGTGCGGTGTGTTCCCGTACGAATCAGCCATCTCCTCCTCAGTCTCTCTGTAGCCAAGATAGAACGTACTAGCAAAAGTCTTCGCTTTTTTCGTGTTTGTTTGTTTATTTATTTATTTGCTTTACTGTCTAGGGAGGAGGGTGGGAACCCATGGCTAAATCATCTATCTACGGAAACACCGTTTACGATAAGCAAACTTGCTTTTTCCCGTCGATAGCAGACTGATTTAGCCATGCTGTATGAGAGTCCCAAGCTATGGATGGTGTCTTGCTAGTGCTTGTAAGAAAGTTCAGGACAGCCATCCCTATGGTTGTAGACAGTCTTATCAGTGGTGGAGGTTTGACAAGACTGCAGAACCTAGTGTAGCATCGGAAGTGGACTGTTGTTGTAGGCAATAGTGCAATGTGAATGTGTGAAAGGAAGACCACGTTGCTGCTTTGCAAATAGAGGCACTTTTCTGAGGTGGGCCAACAATGCGGCCGTGGCTCTAATCTGATGCGCTTTAGGTTTACTATCCAACTTAATGGAATGCTTGTTGTAGCAAAACTGGGACAACCAGCTAGCGATTGTTCTTTAGGAAACTGGTTGTCCCAGAGAATTTGGATTGAAGGACAGGAAAAGCTGAGAAGGCCTAGTCTGGGAGTCCGTTCGCTGTTTGTAGTAAGCTAGAGCCCGTTTGCAATCCAGTGAATGCAATTGGCGATCCCTTTCGTGTAGATGTGGCTTTGGTTTGAAAATTGGTAGGGTAATTGTTTGATTCAAGTGGAACGCTGATACTACCTTGGGTAAGAATGTCGGATGAGGTCGAAGGGTGACTTTGTCATGAAAGAACTCTAGGTATGGAGGATAGTGCACTAAGTCTTGCAATTCGCTGACTCTGCGTGCTGATGTAACCGCCACAAGGAATACTGTTTTCCAGGTCAGGTATTTGATGTGGGAAGTGACCAGGGGTTCAAACGGAGAGAGCATTAATTGCTCTAGAATGATGTTCAAGTCCCAAGGGACTGGAGGCTTTAGCGATGGTGGTCGTAAGTGCAACAGTCCACGCATGAATCTGGAGATTAAAAGGTAGTGCAAAATTGGAACCCGGTTGTCAGTGTGATGGAATGTGGCAATTGCACTGATATGAACTTGAACAGATGACGTAGCGAGACCAGACTGGTAGAGGTGGTGTAGGTAGTGAAGAATCTCTGTCACCTCTGACGAGAAAGGGTTAAGTTTCCTATGAGTGCACCACTGCGAATAACGGTGCCATTTCCCTTTATAAGTACGTCTAGTGGAAGGTTTTCTGGAAGAAATAAGAACATCCTCTATGTGACCTGGGAGTGCGAGGTGACTTAATACTTGTCGTTCAATCTCCACGCCGTCAAGTGTAGGAAGCGATGCATCGGGTGGAGAAGATCGCCTCCCTCCTGTGTCAGTAGGTCTGAATTGTTTCCCAGAGGAATGGGGGAGGCTATGGACAGATGAAGGAGATAGGCATACCATGGTTGTCTTGGCCACGCTGGGGCTATTAGAATCATGTCTGCTACATCTTGAATACATTTTTGAATTGTTTTCGAAATAAGAGGAATGGGAGGGTAAGCGTATAGCAGACCTTCTGTCCATGGGATGAGAAACGCATCCGGAGCGTAATGAAGTTTGCTGGGATAGATGGAGCAAAAGCGGAGAACTTGTCGATTGTCTTCTGTCGCAAATAGGTGAGAGTGGGAAAGCCCCATTCGTGAAAGAGATCTGCAGCCACTGTCGGATTGAGCATCCATTCGTGGGGATGGAAGATTCTGCTGAGGCAGTCCGCTGTGGTATTGTCCAGTCTCGGTAGGTAGGTAGCCTGGAGAGACATGTTCATCATCTCTGGCCAGTGAAGTATGCAAAGGGCTTCTCCACAGAGAGTCCATGAACTGGAACTGCCTTCTTTGTTTATGTAGAACATGGCTACTTGGTTGTCCGAATAAATCATAAGCTGTTTCCCCACTAATTGAGTGGAGAGGGTTAGGAGTGCTTTCCAGATTGCTCGCAGTTCGAGTAGATTTATGTGCAGTTTAGATTTCTCTGGGGACCATAAATTCTTAGTTTTTAGGTGGGTTAGGTGTGCTCCCCAACCTTTCTGGGAGGCATCCGTGGTTAATATCATCTGATAAGGAGGTGTCTGGAATGGGGCACCCGAAGACAGATTGGAGTGGGAGAGCCACCATCGAATGTCTAATTTCATTGTTGTGGTAATTTCTATCCGTGTTGATAAGGGGTGCTTGTATTGGCTCCACTGGTGCTTGAGGCCCCATTGTTTTTCCTATACGCTTGAGGCCCCAAGTTCCTATACGCTTGAGGCCCCAAGTTTTTCCTATACGCAGATGATATTCAAATCATCATCCCTATCAAAGACACATACTCTAATACTCTTGACTACTGGGAATCATGCCACAAAAAAATCAAACAACTACTCAACAGCCTACACCTCATCTTAAATTCCTCTAAGACTGAAATCCTACTCATCTCTCCTGAGAACAACACCTCCAACAGTTCTCTTCCTACCAATCTGCCTACCACACAAGCTAGAGACCTAGGAGTAATAATAGACAACCGGCTAAACTTCAAGGCACACATCAACAAAACAACCAAAGACTGCTTCTATAAACTTCAGGTCCTGAAAAGGATAAGACCTTTTTTCCACGCTCAAGACTTCAGAACGATCATCCAAGCAGTCATTTTTTCGAAACTAGACTATTGCAATTCCCTATTGCTAGGTCTACCATCATCATATTCCAAACCCCTACAGATGGTTCAAAATTCAGCAGCCCGAATCTTGACAGGCGCAAGGAAAAGAGACCACATATCCCCCGTCCTGAAAGAGCTTCACTGGTTACCAGTCTACTTCCGCATCATGTACAAAGCCATAACCATCACCTACAAAACTATACATCAACTTACCACTCTCGATCTTCAATTCCCTCTCCAAACACATAATTCTACCAGACCTACTAGAGATGCTTATAGAGGCTCCCTCCAAGTTCCCCCAGCGAAAACGACCAGACACATCACCATAAGAGATCGCGCCACCTCCACAGCTGGCCCTCTTTTGTGGAATTCCATTCCTACAGACCTCAGACAGGAGCCCTGCCTCCCAACTTTTAGGGAAAAACTTAAGACTTGGTTATTCAAACAAGCATTTCCGGACACAACCCAATGACACATTCCAATGACTCCTAAAACACCACTCCTCTTGTATATAACATTTATTCTGTATACTATATTTAAATTGTATATTGTTTAACCATCTCTTTTCTCTCCTCTCTTCTTCCTTCTCCAAGTTCGGCTACCCTTGTTAAATGTAACTGTACTTTCGGACACTACAGTTCTAGTTTTTGTTTATAATGCACTCCTGTTCGATGTAAACCAGCAAGATATGTTTTCATGATTGCCGGTATATAAAAACTCTAAATAAATAAATAAAAATAAATAAAATTGTAGTTATCGCATGTGTAGTCTTATGTGCGGGACTACATGAATGGCTGCTGCCATGTGGCCTAGCAGTTGGAGGACATGTCGTGCAGAGGAACGTGTTTGACTGGGCATATGTTGTGCTAGTCCCAATAGGGTGTGAGCTCTGTTGCATACAATATGTATCACTGCTCCAATGAACTGCAGTAGTTGTGTGGGCTGGAGATGAGATTTCTCGTAGTTGATTATGAATCCTAGATTGTGAAGGCATTCTAGTGTGGTAGCTGTATGGGCTTTGAGTGTAACCGGGTTTGAGGCTACTAGAAGCCAATTATCCAAGTAAGGAAAGATTTGGATTGACTGTTGTCTGAGATGAGCCACCATCACCGTTAGACATTTCGTGAACACTCTGGGTGCCGAGAAAAGGCCAAACGGTAGCACTTTGTATTGGTAATGAGTGTTCTGAACTCGAAAACACAGGAAACGCCAGAAGGATGGGTGCATGGTTATGTGAGAGTATGCATCCTTCAGATCAATGGAACACATCCAAAACTTCCATTGTAGAAGAGGAAGTATGTTCTTGAGAGAGGTCATCTTGAATTTTTCTTTCTGGATATGTTTGTTGAGATTCGGAAGATCGAGGATGGGCCGAAGGCCACCTGATTTTTTGGGGATGAGGAAGTATTGGGAATAGAATCCTTGATCCATTTGATGAGTTGGAAGTAGTCGCATGGATCCGCTTAGGAGGAATTCCAAGACTTCTGTTTTTAAAGCTGGTATCTGATGCTTGAAACCTTGAACAGGTGGTATATGAGGCAGAGGAGGCGTGGTTAGAAAATGTAATTGGTAACCTTCCTTTATAATTTGTAGTACCCTGCGATCCAAAGTGATGGATACCCAATTGTTGTGGAAGTATTGTAGGCGTCATCCTATTTGTAGCGGTGATGATGGCTTTTGGCAGGCTTCAAAAAGCCAGAGGCTGTTTCTGTGGGGGCTCTGAGCCCTGTCTAGAAGGACGTTGCTGTCTTGGACGTTGACGAGGTTGCAAAGGTTGAGAAGAAGAAGACCTTGGCTGTGTGAATGGCTGTGTCCTGAATGAGGAGTAAGGCCTCTTGTGAATGGTCTACGCCGATAAGATTGGTTGTACTTTTTTGACGTAGAGTGGTAATCCGTATGTGAGGTCAGAGACACTGCTAAGTCCTGTTACTTTAATTCTGAAACAGTCTCTGCAAATTGATCTCCAAAAAGGTGTTGTGCTTTGCAGGGAATATCGGCCAACTTTTCATGGACATCGTCCCTTATCGCACTAGTACGCAGCCAAGCTAGGCGATGAGCTGCGATTGCTGCTGAGGAGGTTCTTGCAGAGGTGTCAAAGTTTTCATAAATTAAGCGCAGTAAATGACGCAAGCCTTCTTCTATATCTGTAAAGGGTTGTGGCAATGAATTGTCCTCTGCGAGGCAGAGTGGTCGTAATTTCTGCAAGGACTCAAAGAGATATTGAGTAATATAAAACTGATGAGTACTTATCTTGGAAGATAACATTACTGCATGATATGATTTCCATCCAAACTCATCCAGATATTTGTTGTCCTTACCAGGTGACGTGTTGGCGTGTAGTTTAGGATGTTTTGCCTTAGCCATTGCTGATTATACAACAATTGAATTATGAGGAAGCTGAGCTGAGTTGTAAACCGGTGAGTTCCTCATATGGAATTTTAAGTCCATTTTCCTAGTTGTGGAAAGGGTGGAAAAAGGAAATTCCCACATTTTTTGAAGAACGCTTTCTAAAACTGCATGTGGTGGTAAAGCAGTAGGTTCGTGAGGAATGTCGAAAATCTTCAATATACCAAGTGTTTCCGTACGGGGGTCAGACACTTTCCCTGTCTCTACATTGAGGAGTATCCCCACTTTCTCAATAAATTTAGAGTATGTGAGGTCCTCTGGTGGAGAGTAGTGTTCTGATAGAGTGTCCGGTGGGTCAGAAGGCATGCCCGTAGAAGAATTGGGAGATGAGACCGATGTAATTGGTGATTCCAGGCTATAAGGGTGTTCTGGACCTGGAGCTGTAGGAATATCTTCTCCTGGTTGAGTGGCGGGAGATTTCCCTTGAGGGGAAGATGGTGGAGGAGAATTATGGGTTGGAATATTTGTTCCTTCTATGGATTCTAGATCTGTAAAGAAGGTAGACAGAGCTTGAGATATTCTAGACATGGCTTTTGATGCCAAGGTGCCCCGATGAGTTGGGGTTTGGTGTACCATGGAAGGTGGGTGGATAGGCAATGCTGCTAATAGGATGTCATGAGCAGGTGAACCTGATTGTTTGGACGGTGGAATAATATTTGAAGGCCTGTGTTTTTTAAACAATGGTTCCTGTAAGACAGGAGAATGGCTTCACTGCTTGGACACTGAGGACATATCTGTATAAATGGACCTCGCCTTAGAAGAAGGAGAAGGCGGGTCAGAGAAAAATTCAACATCCCCATCTGTATACGTTGCTCGGGAATGAGAGGAGTGACTAGAGTGCACAGATGATGTTGTTGGCCATTCTTTGTGCCCACGGTGTTCGTGTGCTTTTGATGAATGAGATAAGTGAGTACGGCGTGGGTCTGGAGAGGAATGCGCTGGAAGATGCTTGGAATGATGCGTCTTCTTTTTGTGTGTTTTTTTTTAAGTTTATTACTTTTAATCAGAACATAACAGTGTACAATAGTAAAGTACAAACAAGTAGAACAACAAGTCAGATGTACAAGTTATAGTATGCAAGTAGTGTCTCCAGCCTTTGTAGCAACTTGATATTTCAGCAATACTTAACATTCCTATAATTCTTGGTGTGAAAAAGAAAATGCTCTTATCTTTATACCCTCCCCCTTCCCTCCCTCCCCTCCTGATAATAAACAGCAAACCATTAATAGTAAAAGGCTACATTCGATGTGATACGTATTGGTTATTTCCTTGTGGGCCCAGCATGTATATCTAAGCGAGTCTTAAGCAAAACCATTCTGTCAAGTCATAGAAAATAAGCTGTTCTGATATTCTAAAGCTCTGAATCCTGAGCTCCAGAGAAGCATAGTCGATAGTTTATCCATCCACACACTCTGTGGATCTTTCCAGTCTGCAGTAGGCAAGATGATCTGGTTTGTATGGAGTCGTGAAGTGAAGTCTATTACCTGAAGAAATGTTCCGCTCACTGATGATTGTGATTAAGGTTGGGAAAGGTAGCTCCATGTCCTGTAATGATGGGTTAACCTGTTTCGCCTGGTAGCCGTTAAGAATTCTAGTCTCTGGTGCTGGCACAGCAAAGTTTGGACCTCTGCTATTGAAGGTAAAATATTAGATTTCCAGTGTCTTGCGATTAGAATTCACGAAGCTAACCACACCTGCCGGCCAAACCTATGTTGATCCTTGTCGAAATCTGTGATCTGGCCATTGAGTAGGACCGCTTTCGCAGTCAGTCGAATTTGTGTGTGGAGGAGAGTGTACACCCATTGTTCCAGCTCGTTCCAAAACAAAGCTATTCTTGGGCATGACCACCAGACATGTAAATACGTTCCAGTAAAGCCGCATTTCCTCTAGCAAAGGGGTGACTGCTTGGCATAAAATGAGTGTAGTCTCTCTGGCACTATATGCCATCTGAATATTTGTTTATAGCAGTTTTCCTGAAGCCTAGTAGAAATAGAGCTTCTGCCAGCCAATTTGAAGATGGATTCCCATTCCTTGGGTGACAGGGTCTCTCCCAAGTCGGTTTCCCATTTGGCAAGGTGTGGTTGGGAGACTTGATTTGAATTGCAGAGTAGACTATATATTTTGGAAGAGATCTTGGTTAGTTTGTCTGCACTCAGGCAATAGTTTTCAAAAAGGGTCTGTGAGGGTTTCAGGTCATTTGTGTGGACCAGAGAGCTTATGTAGTGGGTGACTTGCGCGTATGCAAGGAAATCAATCGTATCTAATCCGTATTGATCATTAATTTGCTGCTTGGACAGCATTTTCCCTCCTTGATATAGATGGCCGATGGTGGAAATGCCTGTATGTTGCCATAAGTCAAATATCACCGATTTGGTCCCTGCTGGGAACTGAGTGCTATGTAATATACTTGTCTGGTAGAAATAAGAAAAATTCCCAACAATCTTGGCTTTCCAGGCAGATCATAGCTTTAAGGTTGTCTGTAGCGTCCATGGAGTGCAGTTGAGGGGAAGCCATGTATTGCGCGGTTGCCAGGACATGGCTTTGATTGGCATTGTACCCACCATTGCTTGTTCAGCTTGTGCCCACTGTTTGGGAGCAGATTGGTTGGCTATATCTACTATGGCTTTCAGCTGTGATGCTATGTAGTAATGTTGAAAATTAGGAACTCCCAATCCACCAGCCAGTTTGGGCAGAAACAGTATTCGACATGCTATTCTGGGGGGTCGTCTGCGCCATATGAAATCAAAGATTTTTTTAAGAATCCTCCACAGCAGGGCAGGTGACAGAAAGATTGGCAGAGTGGCAAACAGGTAGAGGAGGCGAGGTAGTACATTCATTTTTATGATGGCTATCCGGCCTAACCAGGAGAAAGGTCGTTGATACCATTTAATGAGGTCTCTGTTGATATTTTTTAAAAGTGGGGTGTAGTTTAAAGTATAGAGGTCATCTAGTGATGAGTTTAGATATATTCCCAAATATTTTATTGCTTTCTTTGCCCATTTGAAAGAGAATATGCTTTTAATGACTTCAATCTCAGTTCGGTTGAGGTTGATGTTTAGTAGTTCCAATTTTTCAAGGTTCACCCGGAATCCAGATACTTTGCTAAAGGCAGTTATTTCAAGTTGGATCCCTTCCAGCGATTTAGCAGGATCGGAGATAGTGAACATGACGTCGTCCGCGAATAGAGAGAGGAGGAAGGTATGTCCACCCAATTCTATTCCTTTAATGCACTGAGATCGTCGAATGCGGGTTGCGAATGGTTCTAAGAATATTGCGAAAAGTAGAGGTGATAAAGGGCAGCCTTGCCGAGAGCCTCTCCCAATCTCAAAGGTAGGCCCGTATCTGCCATTGACTTTCACTGTGGCTTCTTTTTGTGTTTTAATGGTCGTGCATGAGGGGAACATGGAATATGCCCCAATGGCAGCCCCATGTCATCATGCATCGGTGACATCAAAGACAGTTCAGCATGCGTCGATGGCGCCGTGGATGGCACATTTTGCTTCGATGGCATTGTGGATGGCGCATGCGTCGAATGCTTCGGGCACCGATCATGCATCATGTGCGTCGATGGTAACGACGCCATGAGGCGCGAAGAGCTGAGGACAAGTCCCTGTGACCCAGACGAAGCAGAAGACTTTTTTTTTGCACTAGGGGAGTAGTTTTCGACCCCTGTTGTGTTTCCTTGGGCACTGTAGGTGAAGTAGACCTAGGCCCCAAATGTGGCTTCTCCCGTGGTCCCAGGGAGGATGCCCGTTTGTGATGCATCGATGGTTTCTTCACCCAGCTGGGCGAAGACTGAGTTGACGGCGCCGGGGCATACGAGCCCGATGTCCTAAGCCGGTCCATACATTCCGCTCGTTGCCGGCGTGCTCGGGGGGGCATCCATCCACAATCACGGCAAGATCCCTGGTCGTGATCGGGCCCGAGGCAAATATAGCAGTAATTATGTCCATCCGTGATGGACATAATTTTCCGCATTGGCAATATTTGAAGCCTGATGGTTTCAGAGCCATTTGAGAAGAACAAAATTGCGAAAAAACTGTAGTTTGACAAAAATTCACTGAGAGAAAAAAGCCCGAGTGCGTTCGACCCACAGAAAAAAAGAGACTGAGGAGGAGATGGCTGATTCGCGCGGGAACACACTGAGTAGCTGCACAGAGTTCAAGCTCTGTGACTCACTGAGGGAAGCCCAGCCTATGAGGGTCGCGACGTGCTCCCATACAGCATGGCTAAATCAGCCTGCTATCGACGGGAAAGACTCCTTGCTGCATCGGCAATAATTTCTGCATACAGAAAATGTACATGGAAATGCAGGCAGAAAGGTGCGTTCCACTGAATGCACTTCCCTGTATCAGCCTGCTAGTTTGTCTTGTCTGAATACTGCCCTTCCTCAGCCCAAGTAAATCTAGGAATAATTTTCCATAGTGCAGGCACTTTTAGCCAGACTATGAGGATTCATTCTCCTGAGGGAGGAAAACAGCACATGCATACATGACATTTCCATGAATACATGTGCTATTTTACTTTTCCCAAACACCCGCACAAAAGAACCAAGTGCAAAGTTTGCGGCTACGTTTAACACACACATACAATAATTTTCAAGGAGCAAAGACATTCTCTTTGCAAATTAGCATAAAGTACACATGCTAAAAGCATCCCCATGCTATTTAAAGACCATCCCCAAACTGCAAATCTCTTGTGCATGACTTTATAATATAAATATTATACCTCAGGCCTTCTGTAACCCTTTTTGTCAATGAACATCTTAAAAGCTGCCGTTGAATGCAGTTTCATGAGCTGTTCGTCCTAGAATAGTTGATAAGATTTCATAGTTTTCATTTATAGCATTTATTTTACATCCCCATAAAACTGGACCATCCTGTTTCCTCTATGCAAATAAAGAATTTTATGGCTTCAGTTTAAACCTGGAATTGCTGCCACTAATGGAGCTGATATGGGTATTTTATTTTAAATTAAATCAATCCTGAGACTTCACATTGCCCTACATATAGGGGCCAATGAACTAGCAAAGAAACAGAGAATATGATGGCATATCAGGCCCGTCTAGTCTGCCTAGTTTTGGTGCATTGTCAGAAAGAAAGCAAAACAGGAAATAGGAAAAACTACCAAACTAAAAAAATCAAACAGAAAAAAAGGGAATGGTAGTGATGCTATTACACTGTCTATAACATAAATTCTTAATTAAGATTTTCTTTTAATGTTTTCAATATTAGGGAAAACAGAACCACTCATATAAATGAAAATCACTAAACAGATTTAAATAATTACATTATAATCATAGTGAACCCATGGTAATGATGATTAGGTATTAATAATTCAAACAGAAATTGAAAACATCAAAATGTGCAAAACAATTCCAGGAAATAAAATCCATAGAAACAAAAACAAATATATATCCACAACACACAAAAAATAATTTCCCAGCACAAACCATGTTGCACTGAAGCTGTCTAAAGGTGGTATAAACAGACGCACAGATTCACATCGCAACAGAGGCCAGACACAGATGAACAGCACCTTCAGTGCTGTTCTGATGTCTATGCCTTTTTTGTACTTCACCTGCTTGCACCCAACAGTCAGTTTGCCTTCAGGGCAGAAACTATACTAAAAAAAAACAAACCAAGTTTCTAAATGACATATAGCAATAATATTAAAAGTTTCTTAAGGGGAAGACCCAGGAGAGAAATGAGAAATACTTATACCTCCAATAGAAGAGCACTGGAGTAAGACAACTTTTACATGGGAGAAAGTGGAAAATGCAGATGTTGACGTTGAAGTATAAATCTTGACTGTTAACTGTCTTGAAGATTACTAGTTAAACACAATTTGAATCACAAGAAAACTTTGTTCAAAGAAGTATAAAGTTTTGACTGACAGTTTACTTTTTAGCAAAGATGTAAATGGGATAATATTTTCAGCAGTTAAGAAACTAATTTCATATCTGTTATCCTTTGAAATGCTAGGGTATGATCCAGATTTAGATTAAGGACTGGGCAAAAGGCCTGCAACAGTATGGGGTCAATTAATCCCTGATGTTTTAGACCTCACTTCGGGAAAGAACACAGATATTCAATTTTTCCAAATAGCAACTGTCCTAAAAGGTTTAATCAGGAGATATATCGGGATTCACCGATACTTATTTTGCATGACTTGAAAAAAGATATCCAGGATACAGAGAAGGTAATGCTAATTTATACTAAATATAAGATACAAGTTTTTCAATAAATACTCAGTGCCTCTTATGCCAGTATGTCAGCTACCCTCGTGTGTCTAGTTCTTTCTATAAATTTAAATGTTTTAAAATACCTGTATTTAAATACCTGTATTTAAAATACCAGATAGCATGTTTGGGTAAATGAAATGCCTTTGTCACCCAGGAGGGCAGTATCCCTCTAGATCCTTCCAACAAAAGAGTCACTGCAGTTCTGGCAATTGTCTTTCCACTCACTCCAGGTTAGAGTTGATCACTTCTGTGGTGCACACATAACCTTAATCAGCACCATTGCACAGAAGACTCCAACTCAAGTGATGAGGCCTGAGTCATGGGCCAGACCCACAGAAAAATATTCTAACTAATGTGAGAAACAGATTTAGAATCCTTTAACACATGTACACAGCACCTTTTCATTGTTTTTTTTGAGTAATTCCAGGTTCATGCCATTGATTTCAGCATTTGGGTCTTGTAAAGGTTCTCTCACATTTTGTTTTTTCCAAGTTTGGGGGTCAAGATACCAAGCTCCATATCTAGTTTTCTCCCATTTGGGAGAGTAATCGGATTCCTGTAGTAAATAATAATGAAAAGAAAAATGATCAATTAATAAAAATCATATTGATTGTGACAGATGTGCTACATAACCTTAACTCAATATTAGATCATCTGAGTGGCCTAGCAGAAGAGCTGCATGTTGATCAGGAAAATCCAGTTTGTCTCTTCAGCTTGAGCTGACTGTGATTAGGAGTGTTGCAGCAGCAGTATTCGCAGCCCTTAGAGGTGGAGGCTACATACTCAGTTGTCAAATAACCCATTTTCTGGAGAGAGGCTTTAGTTCTGATTCTAAATGGAAGTAGCAAGACCACAGGAATGGCACAAGGTCTCCCCTCCCTATCCCCCAGAAACTGCCTGGTTACTTGGTAGTGTTTCACATTAGTAGTTATGGAAGGTCCTTTGTTACTTCTTAGCCAGTGGAGACTGCTGCAATGTATGGCCTACAGTGAGGTGGGGGTTTAAGGCTTGTCTGTCCTGAATTGTAGGGAGGGATATAGGATTTGTTTTACTTTTTCTTATTACCTTGATGCTACGTGATCAACTTAACATAACAAAGTTATTATATGTGGAATATACAAATTTAAATAAATAAAAATACTGAAAAATAGCCATTTGCATATTTCTTTCACTGAAATTAGACTAGCAAGTTGTAGATTATATTCATATAGTTGTACTAAGCTGAAATTGCTACTTACTTGATCCTTTCCTTTCTAAAGGGCCAATACAGAAAACTTTGCGGGAGAGCTGGCAAGCGCCTGCTCGCCCGACGTGCCCCCAGGCCACTTTGAATGCAGTCAGATCAGCCTGGACAAGTGGCTTATGCATGCCAACCAGCAGATGGAGATAGAGAATAACAGGCTTGCTTATGTCACTCCTTATATACCAAACTTATATGCAGTAGAGGAGGACCGGAAGGTTCATCTGCATACTGTTCCCAGGATACCCTGGGAGAGGAGTCCAGAGGTCACCGCAAGTGATCCAGGGATTGACTTCCACAGCCCCAGCTTCCAGAGGCCCCTCACCCTTTGCAGTTGAGGAGGACTGGAAGCGCACGCCGTTAGGTGTGCGAATCTCAAACCCTTCCATTAACCGAGTGAAGATTAATTTAACAGTGGTTAAGGATGACTGGTAAGTATAGCTTTCAGAAATTTTGGGGCTTATAAACGTTTGGTGAAAGGTGAAATTAAGGGATATATTATTTAGAGTTTGTGTGTGTCTGAGTTAATAAGCAAACCAGAGATAGTTAATTCTATTGTCTGTCTTTCCCACCCAATCAACCCTTGATTTTTAGGCACGAGACACTTTCTCATTAAAAATCAATCAGGGTCTTATCTAAATCATACTATTGTACCAGTCCTTATTGAAAGTTTAATCATCCCCTTGTAGGACACTAGCTGATTAATTAGTAAATTCACCTGTAAATTTAAAGTACTCTCATTCCAACTCCCTTAGTATCCTAAACTTAACTAGGCACTCAATAAAACTAAGATGAAGGCAGCAGTCCAGCAGCAAGAGGGGGGCTTTCCAGTCTTTTGCATTGAATGTCACATGTATGATTTTTTTACCTGCCGGTGAGAGATTGTATGTGTGCACTCGGTGCAAAGAGCTCCTGGCTCTCAGGGAATGAGTCTCAGGGAACAAGTCTCAGGGAACGAGTCTCTGGAGGATAGAATAGCAGACTTGGAGGAGCTGAGGGAGACAGAGAGGTACATTGATGAGACCTTCAGGGACATAGTAGCCAAGTCCCAAATCCAGTCTGGCAGCCCCAGTGCTGCCTTGGATCAGAAAGATCTCCCCGTAGGTGAACATCACCCTGGTGTAGCAGGAACTGATCCTGTAGCAAGGACCTGCTCTCCAGGTGATATACTGTCCTCTCGCACTGAGGACAAGTCTCCCAGGGCTACTGCCCAGGAGGGAAGGGTTAGGCTGGCCATCATAATTGGTGATTCAATTATTAGAAATGTAGATAGCAGGGTGGCTGGTGGATGTGAGAACCGCCTGGTAACTTGCCTGCCTGGTGCAAAGGTGGCAGACCTCACGCGTCACCTAGATAGGATTATAGACAGTGCTGGGGAGGAACTGGCTGTCGTGGGACATGTGGGCACCAACGACATAGGAAAATGTGGGAGAGAGGTTCTGGAAGCCAAATTTAGGATTTTAGGTAAGAAGCTTAAATCCAGAATCTCCAGGGTGGCATTCTCTGAAATGCTTCCTGTTCCACGTGCAGGTACCCAGAGGTAGGCAGAGCTCCACAGTTTCAATGCATGGATGAGACGATGGTGCAGGGAAGAGGGATTCAGCTTTGTAAGGAACTGGGGAAACTTTTGGGGAAAGGGGAGACTTTTCCGAAAGGATGGGCTCCACCTTAACCAGAGTGGAACCAAGCTGCTGGCACTAACTTTCAAAAAGGAGATAGAGCAGCTTTTAAACTAGAACAAGGGGGAAAGCCGACAGTCACTCAGCAGTGCATGGTTTGGAGAAATGTATCCTTGAAGGATACTAATGAAACAGGAGAGTTAGGGCATGCCAACAGAGAGGTTCCATTAAAAGCAAACATAGCCCATATGCCTATATGTAAAAAATCACCGGTTAATGATTTCCGAATTATCCCAAACAACTGAAAAGCAGGTTGTTAAAACAAACAAAAAACACACTTTGAAATGTCTGTATGCCAATGCCAGAAGTCTAAGAAGTAAGATGGGAAAGTTAGAGTGTATAGCAGCAAATGATGAGATTGACATAATTGGCATCACAGAGACTTGGTGGAAGGAGGATAACCAATGGGACAGTGCTTTATCAGGGTCCAAATTATATCGCAATTATAGGGAGGTTCAACTTGGTGGGGGTGTGGCACTTTATGTCCGGGAGGGTATAGAGACTAACAGGATAAAGATCATACAAGAGACTAAATGCTCAGTAGAATCTATATGGGTAGAAATCCCATGTGTGTTGGGTAAGAGTATAGTGATAGGAATATACTACCGTCCACCTGGACAAGATGGTCGGACAGATGATGAAATGCTAAGAGAAATCAGGGAAGCAAACCAATTTGGCAGTGCAATAAATAATGGAAGATTTCAATTACCCCAATATTGACTGTGTAAATGTAACATCAGGTCTTGCTAGAGATATAAAGTTCCTGGATGTAATAAATGATTGCTTCATGGAGCAATTGGTTCAGGAACCAACAAGAGAAGGAGCTATTTTAGATTTAATTCTTAGTGGAACGCAGGATTTGGTGAGAGAGGTAACGGTGGTGGGGGCCACTTGGCAACAGTGATCAAAACATGATCAAATTTAAACTAATTACTGGAAGGGGGACAATAAGTAAATCTGCGGCTCTAACACTAAACTTTCAAAAGGGAAACTTTGATAAAATGAGGAAAATAGAAAAAAACTGAAAGGTGCAGCTGCAAAGGTTAAAAGTGTTCAATAGGCTTGGAAATTTTTTAAAAATACAATCCTAGAGGCGCAGTCCATATGTATTCCACACATTAAGAAAGGTGGAAAGAAGGCAAAATGATTACCGTCATGGTTAAAAGGTGAGGTGAAAGAGGCTATTTTAGCCAAAAAAAATCCTTCAAAAATTGGAAGAAGGATCCATCTGAAGAAAATAGGATAAAACATAAGCCTTGTCAAGTTAAGTGTGAAACATTGATAAGACAGGCGAAGAGATAATTTGAAATGAAGTTGGCCATAGAGGCAAAAACTCATAATAAAAAGTTTTTAAAATATATCGAAAGCAAGAAACCTGTGAGGTAGGCCAGATTGATAAACTAAGGAGTAGCAAATCATCTGGACCGGATGGTATGCATCCTACGGTACTGAAGGAACTAAAAAATGAAATTTCTGATCTATTAGTTAAAATTTGCAACCTATCATTAAAATCATCCACTGTACCTGAAGACTAGAGGGTGGCCAATGTACATAAGAACATAAGAAATTGCCATGCTGGGTCAGACCAAGGGTCCATCAAGCCCAGCATCCTGTTTCCAACAGAGGCCAAAACCAGGCCACAAGAATCTGGCAATTACCCAAACACTTAGAAGAACCCATGCTACTGATGCAATTAATAGCACTGGCTATTCCCTAAGTATAATTGATTAATAGCCATTAATGGACTTCTCCTCCAAGAACTGATCCAAACCTTTTTTGAACCCAGCTACACTAACTGCACTAACCACATCCCCTGGCAACAAATTCCAGAGCTTTATTGTGCGTTGAGTGAAAAAGAATTTTCTCCGATTAGTCTTAAATGTGCTATTTGCTAACTTCATGGAATGCCCCCTAGTCCTTCTATTATTCGAAAGTGTAAATAACCGAGTCACATCTACTCTTTCAAGACCTCTCATGATCTTAAAGACCTCTATCATATCCCCCCTCAGCCGTCTCTTCTCCAAGCTGAACAGCCCCAACCTCTTCAGCCTTTCCTCATAGGGGAGCTGTTCCATCCCCTTTATCATTTTGGTTGCCCTTCTCTGTACCTTCTCCATTGCAAATATATCTTTTTTGAGATGCGGCGACCAGAATTGTACACAGTATTCAAGGTGCGGCCTACCCCACACCGCGGAACATCTGATTTCTAGATGCCCTGGGATTGTCATAAATTAGTGAGAAAGAGGGAGTGTATTGCTACACAGAAACTTTTTCTCTCTCACTCACACACACATACATTGGCTTGCTGTCACACTTAAGAACATAAGAACATGCCACACTGGGTCAGACCAAGGGTCCATCAAGCCCAGCATCCTGTTTCCAACAGTGGCCAATCCAGGCCATAAGAACCTGGCAATTACCCATTCCCTCTTCCTCATTGAAGCCCTACAACTTTTCCTGCAGAATATTTAGAATAGGGATGAACCCTTCTCAGAGTGGTAATTCTGGAACACAGGTCCCCCATGGCATCCTTGAAGGGTTTCAGGATTTATACTAGCTGCATCATCACTTCCCAATCATTATGCACCAAAGGGCATTGCACACTTATTTATGTTTTATCCCAAGTTATGTTTATCCAGGTTTCTCCACCTTGTTCAATGTAAGACAAGATTATGTCATTGTTGTCGTTTGCTGGTTGTAATGTAAACCGAAGTGATAATTAATTCTGTTAATTGAACCTCGGTATATAAAAGGTATAAATAAATAAATAAATGTTTCTAGAGTCAGATCATGAAGGGATTTCTGCTTCTCCACTAACCTCTGCAGCATCATATAGGTGGAATTCCAGTGGGTACCAACATCTTTAATCAGAGGCTTATAAGGCATCCCAAATTATTTCTACTTTTCAATAGAAGCTGCCACACCTTCACACATCAGTGGAAATACTCTGCTATTTTCCTGAACTTCTCTATTATTTCCTCTGTCGCTGCACATACATACTCTCTGAGTCAAATGTTCATAGACACATACTCACAAACACATGCTCTCACACATACCACATATATGCTTTCTCCACAATGCTTTCAGTCACACACACACACACACACACACACACACATGTTCTCTCTACACATGATTTCACACACATACTCTCAATCACACAAAGAATTCTTTCACTCGCTCACTTCCCACCTCCAGAAGCACATAAAGCAGCAACAGCCTCCTCCTTTAGCCCCCACAGCCCAGAAAAAACAGAAGTGTCTCATGGACTGCAAGGGCTGTTGCTTTGCATCCTTCTCCTGTGTGCATGCAGCCTGGCTCTTTTTGTCATTGCTCCTTGGCTGCGAGCAGGATAGGCTCCCCCCTTGTGGTCCACTGGGTATCCTCGTTCCTTGACAGCAAGCGGGATGGGCTCCGCTCGCAGTCTGCTGGATGTCCTCACTCCTCGTCCATGAATAGGATGAGCTCCATTCATGGCCTGCCAGGTGTCGCCATTCCTTGGTTGTGAATGGGAAAGGTATAGGCTCTGCTCAAGGCCTGCCGGTGTCCTCACTCCTCAGCCGCGAATGAGATGGGATCCACTCGCAGTCTACAGTATATCCTCATTATTTCTTCCCCCTTTATACGGCTACTGAGTTTAGCTCCTTCCTGTGTTTGGATTGCTATTGACCAAACAGCCCCCGGTCAGTGAGTCACAGCACTGGCAATTGCTTATGTCCGGGGGGTGGGTGGGGGGGAGAACCAGATAAGAGGTCATTATATCAAAGTTGGAGGTGCAAGAAACAACTAGTAGGAAAAGGACATACACTGGCTAAGAAACAAGAGATGCTTCCCCAAATTAACATATACCAAAAAATTAGAAGGGTGAGCATATAATCAATTTTAAAAAATTGTTTAACAATCAATTTAAAATATTTTATTCAAATATCTATTAAGGACAGAGTGGATAGAAAAGGGGGTGGTGTGGCTCTTTATGTCAGAAACAATATCCAAGCATCTGAGCTGCAAGGAACTTGGGGCAATGAAGAAGGACTATGGGTCGACCTAAAAAAAGATGACGGAGCGTCCATTTATATTGGAGTGGTTTACAGGCCACCAAACCAAAAGGAAGAGCTGGACAGAGACCTGGTTGACGACATCCTTAAAATAGGAAAGAAGGAAGAAGTGGTGATCGTTGGTGACTTTAATATGCCAGATGTAGACTGGAAAATCCCATCTGCAGAATCTAAAAATAGTAGAGCGATAGTGGATGCCATGCAAGTAACTTTGTTCAAACAAATGGTAATGGAACCCACTAGAGAAGGAACTATACTAGACTTAGTGCTCTCTAATGGAGATAATGTCTCTGATGTCCAGGTGGGCGCCCACCTCAGCACCAGTGATCATCAAACGGTATGGTTTAATATCACTAAAAGAATATGGAAAAGAAGCACAAAGACCCGAGTTTTACAGTTCAAAAACATGGACTTTGAAGCAATGGGGAAATACGAAGAGGAAGAACTAAAAGGTTGGGAGAACGAGAGAGATATGGATCAGCAGTGGACCAATCTAAAAGGAGCAATTACCAAGGCAACTACTCTATATGTTAGAAGTGTAAAGAAAAGCAAAAGAAAAATGAAACCTATCTGGTTCTCAAAGGAGGTGGCTGACAAAATTAAGGCTAAAAGAACAGCATTCAAGAAATATAAAAGATCCCAAAGGGAGGAGCACAAAGAACAATATTTGATTCAACAGAGAGAGACAAAGAAATTAATCAAGTCAGAAAAAAGTCAAGCGGAAGAGAGGATTGCCAAGGAGATAAAGAATGGTAACAAAACATTTTTCAGATACATCAGTGAAAAGAGAAAAGTTCAAAACAGTATAGTGAAATTGAAAGGTGGAAATGATCAATGCGTAGAGAGAGACGAAGAAATGGCAGATATATTAAACGAATACTTCAGTTCTGTGTTCACTAAAGAAGACCCTGGAGAAGGACCATCTCTACACAACAAGAAACTGGAAGGAAGTGGAATAGACGAAAACCCTTTTACAGTAGAAAATGTATGGGAATAGCTAAAGAATCTGAAAGTGGACAAAGCCATGGGACCTGATGGGATTCATCCAAGGATACTGAGGGAGCTCAGAGATGTGCTGGCGGGTCCGCTGTGTGACCTGTTCAATAGATCCCTAGAAACGGGAGTGGTGCCGAGTGATTGGAGAAGAGCGGTGGTGGTCCCGCTTCACAAGAGTGGGAACAGAGAGGAGGCTGGTAACTACAGACCGGTTAGCCTCACTTCGGTGGTGGGAAAAGTAAAGGAGTCACTGTTGAAAGAGAGAATAGTGAACTATCTACAGTCCGGAGAATTACTGGACCTGAGGCAGCATGGATTCACCAGGGGAAGATCCTGTCAGACAAATCTGATTGACTTTTTTGACTGTGTAACCAAGGAATTGGATCGAGGAAGAGCGCTCGATGTCATCTACTTAGATTTCAGCAAAGCTTTTGATACGGTTCCGCATAGGAGACTGGTGAATAAAGCGAGAAGCTTAGGAGTGAGTGCCGAGGTGGTGACCTGGATTGCAAACTGGTTGACAGACAGAAGACAATGTGTGATGGTAAATGGAACTTTCTCTGAAGAGAGAGCGGTTTTAAGTGGTGTACTGCAAGGATCGGTGTTGGGACCGGTCTTGTTCAATATCTTTGTGAGTGACATTGCGGACGGGATAGAAGGTAAGATTTGTCTTTTTGCGTACGACACTAAGATCTGCAACAGAGTGGACACGCCGGAAGGAGTGGAGAGAATGAGACAGGATTTAAGGAAACTGGAAGAGTGGTTGAAGATATGGCAGCTGAGATTCAATGCCAAGAAGTGCAAAGTAATGCATATGGGGAGTGGAAATCATAATGATCTGTATTCGATGGGGGGGAAAGGCTGATGTGCACGGAGCAGGAGAGAGACCTTGGGGTTATAGTGCCTAATGATATGAAGTCTGCGAAACAATGCGACAAGGCGATAGCAAAAGCCAGAAGAATGCTAGGCTGCATAGAGAGAGGAATATCGAGTAAGAAAAGGGAAGTGATTATCCCCTTATACAGGTCCTTGGTGAGGCCTCACCTGGAGTAATGTGTTCAGTTCTGGAGACCGTATCTACAAAGAGACAGAGAAAAGATTGAAGCGGTGCAGAGAAGGGCGACCAGAAAGGTGGAGGGTCTTCATCGGATGTCATACGAGGAGAGATTGAAGAATCTAAATATGTACACCCTGGAGGAAAGGAGGAGCAGGGGTGATATGATTCAGACTTTCAGATACTTGAAAAACTTTAACGATCCAAAGACAACGACAAACCTTTTCCGTCAGAAAAAAATCAGCAGAACCAGAGGTCACGAGCTGAGGCTCCAAGGAGGAAGACTAAGAACCAATGTCAGGAAGTATTTCTTCACGGAGAGAGTGGTGGATGCTTGGAATGCCCTTCCGGTGGAAGTGGTGAAGTCCAAAACTGCGAAGGACTTCAAAGGGGCGTGGGATAAACACTGTGGATCCATCAGGTCTAGAGGAAGCGTATAAAGAGGAGGCAGCAAAACACTGCACGGAGCGGCAGTAGCCACAGAGGCATTCACGGAGTGGGATGCCAGTGGCCAGTGGTTGGTGTTCCACCTTCACGGAGCGGAAGGATGGAGGGCTGCCATCTCCAAATTAAAAAAAGAAAAAAAACAAGAAAAAAACAGGGATGGGTTCATGGGCTATAGGTATTACCAATTATTAGGCTTATTCAATTACCAATTATTAGGCATTTCAATATTAGATGATAGTTAATGTGACCTTCAAGGCATACTTCACTTTCAATGCATATCCAGCATAGCTCTCTGCTACAACGGCAGGGGAGAAGTAAAACTAATACTTCATGCATATCTCTGCTTCAATGGCAGAGAGCTATGCTGCCGCTTAACCAACTAATCAAACTTAATATTTCACTTGGAAGCAGCTCCATTACTGCTCTCTACATTAATGGTGGGGGTGAAAGGGAAATAGAACCTAAGGTTACTAAGAGCCAAGAGAAACAGATAAGTATGAGAAAAAAGAAGTGTGAAGCTTGCTGGGCAGACTGGATGGGCCGATTGGTCTTCTTCTGCCATCATTTTCTATGTTTCTATGTTTCTAGTTTTAATACAGATTAGCTTCCATATATCTTGCATATCCATTTGAATTTAGACAAATTCTTAACATGTATCAAAACATTTTTATCAATACCTTACCATACAGATAAAAAATAAAAAAATTCACATACATACTAGAGTACTCACCCATAATTACACACAATGACCTATACAACCACGAATAACCAATCTATAGCTCAAGGAGCATATTTTTAAAATTAGATTCCCAATTTGTAGGCACTCTTTGTGGAAGATCTCATTTATCAGCAAAGTAGTAGGATCCTCCGGCAACTTCATATAATAGGTCGAATCAGATAGCTGATGAAGAACCTCTCCAATATATGAATCACAATCTATAATCACCGTACATCCACTTTTATCGGCTGGCTTAATAATAATGTCTAGATCCTTTCATTCACTTACCATGCACAGACAATGCCTCTGAAAATGCTGTCTTGCTTGAATCCATTCTCTAGAGTCTGGAAATCTCTCTGTACTTTACTGACCATTTATTGTCAGATCATTGGTGCCCAAATGGACTATGATATCAGCGTCAACATTCCTTTCTTTAAAAATACTGCAAAGGTTCTGGTTTGTATTTCTGCTAGCTTAGGACCCTGGTAGGCATTAGACATTTTTGTTACCTTCCAAATTTGTCCCCAAATTAATACCTTTAATAATGGAGTAACCCCACAAGAGAAGAATATTTCTGTTTTGGGATTTTTTAATAGCATTTTTGGGTTTCTGTGAACAGTGAGTCTTTTTCAACTCATCTTTCACTTGAGATTCTCCTTGTAGAATATCTCCTGTTTCCAATGCTATGAAGGCAATTTGTGTGGATATGAGTTGAGGAGGAGGTCACAGGTCATGTCCTATCAGAGTCCATTGGGACCCATTTATTTCTGGGTTGTTTTTTTGTTTTTTTTGGCTCCTTTGTAGGAGTGGTAAAAGGTTGTTTGGATGTTGTATATTAGTGAAGGGCCCCTTAATTTTAGCTCATTCATCTCTAAGGTCAGCCAACACCTTTTTTAGTGCAGAGAACTGCAGATAGGGAATACAAGCTCTTAGTTTCCAGATGGTCTGCCTTTGGAGCGCAGATCCACAATGATTATGTTATTGTTTGTGGGTTTCGTGGGCCCTTGGCCCGAGTTGGGAGATGTTACCACCTGTGGGGAGGAGCCCCACAGGTCCACACCGCCAGGAAGAAAGGTCTGGTACAGCAGGAGCTCTAGGAGAGAATCTGTGAGATGGTCCCGAGGAGCGGGGTGAGAGACACAGCAATGAGGGACCCCACAGTAAGCAGCTAGGCTGGAGAGGAGTACCTGGGCGGAGTCTTCCGAGAGGGTGGCGCTAGGCAGGCCCGAGGAGCGGGAAGCGCCAGGCAAGGAGCGCAGGAGATATACTGCAGAGGCAACCCTGGGGGGCAGAGCTGTGTGGCGAAGGTGGTACTGATGTGATGACGTAGGCTACTCCGTGGAGCGGGGAAGCCCGAGTCTCATCTCCAAGTAATGCCGTAGATAACCCCGAGAAGCGGGGGAGTGCTGGCTATCACCGGCATTGAATGTAGGCACTGCCCCGAGGAGCGGGGAAGCACAGACAGTCTCTGGAGTAGAACGTAGGCACTGTCCTGAGGAGCGGGAAGCACAGAGATAGGACTCCCAAGTGGTGAAGGCGTCTCAGAGGCAACCCCGAGGAGCGGGGAGCCGGTGGGTAGAGTTCCTGGAAGGCGCAGGGCTAGCCCGAGGAGCGGGGGAAGCCAGGAGACTGAGTCTCTGGAGAGAGCGCACCCAGGCCCCCGAGGAGCGGGTACCTGAACCAGGGTCCAGAGTCCAAGAAGGGTCCAAAACAGTGACCACAGGTCCAAGGAGACAGGAGCTTGTAAAGTAGCGATGGAACTCGTTGCCAAGTCAGCTAGCTGGGGGCAAAGGTGGAGCTTAAGAACCCAGATCCTATGATATCATCAATGAGGGATGCTCCTGAGGTTCCCACCGTAGCAGCTGCAAAAGAGGGCCTGGTGGTACGCGCGCGCACCCAGGAAGGCCCTGAATCAGCGTGGTTGGCGGCGGCGTCCTGACCACCACAAGGAAATATGGGGTACACGGCGGCAGGGGGTAGCCCCATCCACAAGCAGGCCCGGAGAGGGAAGCAGAACGGTGCAGGACGTGAGTAGACATGGTCACAGCCATCTGCGACCGACAGTCATGACAGATTGCACTGAATAAGAGCCATTATGTGAATTTACCTCTGTAGAACACCTACATATTTATAGATAAGAATTCTAATCCCTTAAAGTACTAATTAATCAATTAATTTAAATGCCTATCAGAGCTTTGTATGGGTATTTAAGAAAGGCAGATCCAGTGGTAGATGGGTGGAATAGGAGGCTAGGAGGGAATAAAATCCAGACAACAGAAACAAGTGTTAACCAACCTTGGATTTATTCTTATCCAGCTCTCTATTCTCCTTCTCAGGGAGAGCATGCAGCTGCAGCCAATGTTCACACTGGACTCCACTAGGCTATTGAGTACATTTTTCATTGTGTTCCACTATTGAAACCAGGAAACAGCAAGGAAGGCAATCTATAAATGCCGTGAGGGTAACAAAGTAGAATAGATGCCAGATGTCTGATCAGAATACTTTATTCAGTGGAGACGAAGTACTATAAGCAAGCCCAACTTTGGCCGTGTTTCGCCCCTTACATTTGGGGCTGCCTCAGGGGCTACAAAACATAAACAAACATAATTTGACAAAATTAAACCAATAAAAAATAATTAAAAACCATAAAGACATTAAGGGGCTGATTTTAAAAGCCAGCTGGATTTACACGAGTAGGGGAGTTTTTGCATAGGCCCGGCGACACGCGCATGTCCCAGGGCTTTGTGAAAACGGCGGGGGCGGGACCCATGCCTCTGGCACAGCAGCCGTGCCGGGGGATTGCGCGCCAGCACTCGGCCGGCATGCACAACCTATGCTTGCCTCGGGCCGATTTTGGAGCGGCCTCGGAGGGAACAGGAAATGCCATCGGGGCTCCCCTAGGGCTTGGCGCGCACAAGGTGCACAAGTGTGCACCCCCTTGTGCGTGCTGACCCCGGATTTTATAACATGGGCGAGGCTGTGCGTGCATGTCATAAAATCGGGCGTAGATTTGTGCGCACAACCCGGCGTGCACAAATCTACGCGCAAAGGGGTTCACACTTGTGCACCTTGCGCACGCTGAGCCCTAGGGGAGCCCCGATGGCATTTCCTGTTCCCTCCGAGGCTGCTCCGAAATTCAGATTGATAACGTCCAAAAAATGAACCTAGCCAATATATCGTGTTAGAATAAAGAATACAAATCACAATCATGGATATGTCACTCAAAGATGAAGACATTGTTTAAAGAATAATAACATGTTGTACCTGTATGCAATTGAAGCACTTGAAACCTGGTAGCACTGTCATGCAATATGAATCTAAAAAAGTTTGCATACATATGTTTGAAAAAATAAAAACCATTTTGAAAAAGGAGTAATAAATAATAAATATAAAAGTAAAAATAAAAATGAACATAAAGTGCATAGTGTCTAGATCAGCGCTTCTCAACTGGTGTGTCACAACACACCAGTGTGACGCCAAGCACTGGCAGGTGTGTCGCGTGCTCTTGGTCTCTCCTGCTGCACTTCCTTCTCTGCTGCCGTTGCCGCCGGGCTAACAGCACGTTCAAGCCCAATGGGAATGGCAGTATTGTTAGAGGAAGCTGTGGCTCCTGCGGCTGGACTTTTCTTCTTCCCGCGCCTGCCCCGGAATAGGAAGTGATACGCAGTGCAGTGGGCGGGAAGGAGAAAGAGCCGTGCCACGTGGAAAGTAGTGGCGGTGGCAGCACAGCTATCAAGAACAGGTGCCTGTGGGTCACAGGTCTTATCCCACCTGAGCCCACTGTAAATCTCTTTTTCCTTGACTTTTGTTTTTTTTTTTGTGGTACTGGGGAATTAATTCCTGAATATTGTAAAATGTGAGAGGCTTTCTTTATTGAAGCTAATTCAGCTTTAACTTCAGCCAGCTCCTTTTCCAAGGAAGAGAGTTCTGAACAAATGGGGCAAGCCCTAAGTCTCCAGATGATTTCCCTCAGAATAAAGGCTCCACAGTAGTTACATTGGATTGTCCTCATTTTGGTAATTTATTTGATGGTTAACACCTAAGGAAATACCAATTTACTAATTAATCTTGTTGCCAATTATGAATTTAGGAAGACTATATTAGAAAAACAAACCTAGGGCTGGATGGGCAGAGGGGGAGGGAGTTAAACAGTTAACCCTTGGTCAAGCTTGACCAAGGGTTAACTTTAGTTTGTCCTTTGTTTTAATTTGTTTACCCAGCTCTTTATGCCCCAGTATTCATATATAAACAGAGATTATCTGTGACAGCTAAATCACCATGGAGCGATACAGAGGCATTATGACATTTTCCGTTTTATTCTCCATTCCCTTTCTAATAATTCCCAACATTCTGTTTGCTTTTTTGACTGCCACAGCACACTGAACCGACGATTTCAATGTGTTATCCACTATGACGCCTAGATCTCTTTCTTGGGTTGTAGCACCTAATATGGAACCCAACATTGTGTAATTATAGCATGGGTTATTTTTCCCTATATGCATCACCTTGCACTTATCCACATTAAATTTCATCTGCCATTTGGATGCCCAATTTTCAAGTCTCACAAGTTCTTCCTGCAATTTATCACAATCTGCTTGTGATTTAACTACTCTGAACAATTTTGTGTCATCTGCAAATTTGATTATCTCACTCGTCGTATTTCTTTCCAGATCATTTATAAATATATTGAAAAGTAAGGGTCCCAATACAGATCCCTGAGGCACTCCACTGTCCACTCCCTTCCACTGAGAAAATTGCCCATTTAATCCTAGTCTCTGTTTCCTGTCTTTTAGCCAGTTTGCAATCCATGAAAGGACATCGCCACCTATCCCATGACTTTTTACTTTTCCTAGAAGTCTCTCATGAGGAACTTTGTCAAACGCCTTCTGAAAATCCAAGTATACTACATCTACCGGTTCACCTTTATCCACATGTTTATTAACTCCTTCAAAAAAGTGAAGCAGATTTGTGAGGCAAGACTTGCCCTGGGTAAAGCCATACTGACTTTGTTCCATTAAACCATGTCTTTCTATATGTTCTGTGATTCTGATGTTTAGAACACTTTCCACTATTTTTCCTGGCACTGAAGTCAGGCTAACTGGTCTGTAGTTTCCCGGATCGCCCCTGGAGCCCTTTTTAAATATTGGGGTTACATTTGCTATCCTCCAGTCTTCAGGTACAATGGATGATTTTAATGATAGGTTACAAATTTTTACTAATAGGTCTGAAATTTCATTTTTTAGTTCCTTCAGAACTCTGGGGTGTATACCATCAGGTCCAGGTGATTTACTACTCTTCAGTTTGTCAATCAGGCCTACCACATCTTCTAGGTTCACCTTGGATTTGATTCAGTCCATCTGAATCATTACCCATGAAAACCTTCTCCATTACGGTACCTCCCTAACATCCTCTTCAGTAAACACCGAAGCAAAGAAATCATTTAATCTTTCCACAATGGCCTTATCTTCTCTAAGTGCCCCTTTAACCCCTCGATCATCTAACGGTCCAACTGACTCCTTCACAGGCTTTCTGCTTCGGATATATTTAAAAAAGTTTTTACTGTGAGTTTTTGCCTCTACAGCCAACTTCTTTTCAAATTCTCTCTTAGCCTGTCTTATCAATGTCTTACATTTAACTTGCCAACGTTTATGCTTTATCCTATTTTCTTCTGTTGGATCCTTCTTCCAATTTTTGAATGAAGATCTTTTGGCTAAAATAGCTCCTTTCACCTCCCCTTTTAACCATGCCGGTAATTGTTTTGCCTTCTTTCCACCTTTCTTAATGTGTGGAATACATCTAGACTGTGCTTCTAGAATGGCATTTTTTAACAATGACCACGCCTCTTGGACATTTTTTACTTTTGTAGCTGCTCCTTTCAGTTTTTTTCTAACCATTTTTCTCATTTTATCAAAGTTTCCCTTTTGAAAGTTTAGCACGCGAGCCTTGGATTTGCACACTGTTCCTCTTCCAGTCATTAAATAAAATTTGATCATATTATGATCACTATTGCCAAGCGGCACCACCACCGTTACCTGTCGCCAAGTCCTGTGCTCCACTGAGAATTAGATCTAAAATTGCTCCCTCTCTCGTCGGTTCCTGAACCAATTGCTCCATAAAGTTATCATTTATTCCATCCAGGAACGTTATCTCTCTAGCGTGTCCCGATGATACATTTACCCAGTCAATATTGGGGTAATTGAAGTCTCCCATTATTACCGCACTACCAATTTGGTTAGCTTCCCTAATTTCTCTTAGCATTTCACTGTCCGTCTCACCATCTTGACCAGGTGGACAGTAGTATACCCCTATCACTATAGTCTTCCCTGATACACAAGGGATTTCTACCCATAAATATTCAATTTTGCATTTAGTCTCATGCAGGATGTTTATCCTGTTGGACTCTATGCCATCCCGGACATAAAGTGCCACACCTCCTCCCGGGTGCTCCTCTCTGTCATTGCGATATAATTTGTACCACGGTATAGCACTGTCCCATTGGTTATCCTCTTTCCACCATATCTCTGAGATGCCAATTAAGTCTATGTCATCATTCACTGCTATACATTCCAATTCTCCCATCTTACTTCTTAGGCTTCTGGCATTAGCATATAAACATTTCAAAGTTTGTTTTTTGTTTGTATTTTCATTCTGCTTTTTAATTGATAGGGATAAGTTAGAATCTTTTAGCTCAGGTGAGTTTTTAGTTACAGGCACTTGGACTATTTTTCTAATTATTGGAACCTCACTGTCGGGATGCCCTAATTCTAATGCATCATTAGTAACCTTTGAAGATACCTCTCTCCAAACCATGCGCTGCTGAGCGACTGTCGGCTTTCCCCTTTGTTCTAGTTTAAAAGCTGATCTATCTCCTTTTTAAAGGTTATCGCCAGCAGTCTGGTTCCACCCTGGTTAAGGTGGAGCCCATCCCTTCAGAAGAGACTCCCCCTTCCCCAAAAGGCTCCCCAGTTCCTAACAAAACTGAATCCCTCTTCCTTGCACCATGTGATTATCTCCTTGTACAGGTCCTTGGTGAGGCTTCACCTGGAGTACTGTGTTCAGTTCTGGAGGCCGTATTTCCAAAGGGACAGATACAGGATGGAGGCGGACCAGAGAAGGGCGACCAAAAAGGTGGAGGGTCTTCATCAAATGACTTATGAGGGGAGATTGAAGAATCTAAATATGTACACCCTGGAGGAAAGGAGGAGCAGAGATGATATGATACAGACTTTCAGATACTTGAAAGGTTTTAATGATCCAAAGACAACGACAAACCTTTTCTGTTGCAAAAAAATCAGCAGAACCAGGGGTCACAATTTAAAACTCCATGGAGGAAGACTCAGAACCAATGTCAGGAAATATTTCTTCATGGAAAGGGTGGTGGATGCCTAGAACGCCCTTCCGGAGGAAGTGGTGAAGACCAAAACTGTGAAGGATTTCAAAGAGGTGTGGGATAAACACTGTGGATCCATAAAGTCTAGAGGATGTGAATGAAGTGAAAAGGCATGGGGGCGGCTTGCAGGAATGACGGCTACTACCTGGAGATTAATATCCTTATTCAATAAACATACAACAGTTAATGCGACTCCAACATTGCTCTATGCTTCAACGGCAAGAGGAAATGTGAAAAAAAGGATTTGCATCCACAACCAAACCAAATAAGCCTGATACTTCACTTTCAATGATATCCAGCATAGTTCTCTGATTCAATGGCAGGGGGAATGATGAAAAGATGATTTAGATTCGGACAACAAGGACTGAATTGCACAGGCTGAATAAACATGCGAGGGAGTAGCTTGCTATGATGGTGGTTACTACCCCTAACTAATTAGCTAGATACTTCACTTAGATGCAACTCTAGCACTGCTACCCCTAACCAATTAGCTAGATACTTCACTTAGATGCAGCTCCAGCACTGCTAACTACATCGATGGCGGGGATGGAAGGGAAATAGAACCAAAAAGTTATTTACAAGGGACAAGAGTAACAGATAAGTATGAAAAAAAAATAAAATAAGTGTGAAAGCTTGCTGGGCAGACTGGATGGACCGTTTGGTCTTCTTCTGCTGTCATTTCTATGTTTCTATATATGTTTAAAAATGAGCAGTCTAGGTGCAGCATATTGTTTGCTGATAGGAGTGGAGACTGATTTCAGACGCGGTTTAATACAGGTAATTAAGTCCTTTGTTTGTCACCACAGGTCTATTTTTACATCAAACCCGGTCAGTTTTTATCCATTTAATTGCTTTTCAGTTTTAGTGATTGTTCACCCACGCATATAGTATGCTTAAATAAGAGCACACATTTTACGTTTCCCCACATTACAATCATGTTCGTGTGATTTTGCTATAGCTTGTAGGAGTAAGATGGAAAGCATGCACAGCTTATGTAAAGAATCTCATATATGTAGCGGTTTCATGAGAGCAGTGATGAGGGATGAGTATAAGCATATTGAGCTAGACATAGACCAATAATTATTGCATCACTATTTACAATTGGAACCACATATTCCACTCCACCTGGGCACAGCAATTTTTAATTTTCCTTTCAATGTTTTCTTTTCTTTATTTTTTCCCCTTTTTAGTTTATTATTACAAGTCCTTGTTTTTGTTTTGTCACACTGTAAGATGCATTACAATCTTGGAGCAGCTGTCATTATCAATTTAAAAGTGGAGCCTTTTTTATTGCTTCAAATCTGAGAGTGATGAGCATCATCAACACCTATACTATCAAGTAAAGACAGGGTAGGTTAGTTGCAATATTTATATTAATCTAATAGTATTGCCTCATCTGATCCGGTGACCCTGACATCGCTTTGCAATATTTTACATATGTATTAGCAGCAGTTACATGTTTTAGTAGAAGCACTAATTTTCAATCTTTTGTGGGTGCCCACCACTGCCGGTGTTTCATAAATTCAACATATTTAATCTGATATAAGTATGGCTCATTCATTAATGGAGAAATTACTTACCTGATAATTTTGTTTTCCTTAGTGTAGACAGATGGACTCAGGACCAATGGGTATAGTGTGCTCCTGATAGCAGTTGGAGATGGAGTCAGATTTCAATCTGACGTCAGCACTACATATACCCCTGCAGGAAGCTCTGCTCTTCAGTATTCTCCTCAAAAAGCAATTGTGGATATATGTGTGTTTGAATAACTTGGTTAACTTGATTAACTTGATTAACTGGAACTGATTGACGTGAATTTTAGCTGGAGACTGCCAGTGCACTCAACCGAGAAATGCCGACACCAGCTAATTATGGGTGTCCCAACTAGAGGTAAAGCGTGGCTTACCCGTGCTTGTCTTGCTCTCGGGGATTGTCACCCGAGGTTTCCGTATTCTGAGGCAGCCATGGGCGGGATACTGAGTCCATCTGTCTACACTAAGGAAAACGAAATTATCAGGTAAGTAATTTCTCCATTTCCTAGCGTGAAGTAGATGGACTCAGGACCAATGGGATGTACAAAAGCTACTCCCGAACCGGGTGGGAGGCTGCCCGTGGCCCGCTTAGTACTGCCCTTGCAAATGCTGTGTCCTCCTGGGCCTGAACATCCAGGCGGTAGAACCTCGAGAAGATGTGAATGGAGGACCACGTCGCCACCCTACAGATCTCAGTGGGTGACAGCATCTTGGTTTCTGCCCAGGACACTGCCTCGGCTCTGGTGGAATGGGCCTTGACTTGTAGAGGTGGAGGCTTGCCTGCCTCTACGTAGGCCGCTTTAATTACTTCTTTGATCCAGCGGGCTATGGTTGCCCGCGAGGCAGCTTCCCCTTGTTTCTTCCTGCTGTGAAGGACGAATAGGTGGTCTGTCTTTCGTACGGATTCTGATCTTTCCAGGTATCGGTCTAGAAGTCTGCCGAAGTTAAGATAGCGAAGGAGGCGTGAGTCTTCCGAAACCTTATGCTCGTCTGGACATGGCAGCGATATGGTTTGGTTTAGATGGAAATGAGAAACCATCTTTGGAAAGAAGGAGGGGACAGTGCGTAGCTGTATGGATCCCGGTGTGAATCTGAGGAACAGTTCCCGACAGGATAGTGCTTGAAGTTCGAAGATGCGATGGGCTGAACATATTGCCACTAGGAATGCAGTCTTCAAGGTCAGGAGCCATAGGGACAGACCGCGTGAAGGTCTAAAAGAAGCTCCCGCTAGGAAGTCGAGTACTAGATTGAGATTCCATAGGGGTACCGGCCACTTTGGAGGTGGTCGGATTTGCTTGGCCCCTCTCAGGAAGCGGGAGACATCTGGATGGGAAGATAGACTGATACCGTCCACTTTGGCTCTGAAGCAGGCCAGCATGACCAGTTGAACCTTGATGGAGTTGAGAGACAACCCCTTTTTCAAGCCGTCCTGCAAAAATTCCAGGATCATGGGAATTTTGACTGTCCGTGGAAGGATGTCATGGTCTTCACACCAGGCTTTGAATATTCTCCATATTCGTATGTAAGTTAAAGATGTGGAAAACTTGCGTGCTTGGAGCAAGATGTCGATCACTGCCCCCAAGTATCCGCTCTTCTTCAGGCTAGTCCTCTCAATGGCCAGACCGTAAGCGAGAATCGAGTTGGGTCTTCGTGGAGGATCGGTCCTTGCTGCAGCAGGTCCCTGTGTGGACGTAGACACAGGGGGTTCCCCTCCAGAAGTCTTTGCATGTCTGCGTACCACGGCCTTCTTGGCCAGTCCAGGGCCACTAGAAGTACTAGCCCCCTGTAGTGTTCTATCTTGCGGATGATCCCGCCCAGTAGTGGCCATGGAGGAAAGGCGTACAGCAGGTTCTTCCTGTGGCCAGGTCTGGACCAGGGCGTCAATCCCCTGGGATTGTGGTTCTCATCTGCGGCTGAAGAACTTGGGGACTTGGGTGTAGGAAAGGGTTGCCAAAAGATCCATGGCTGGAGTTCCCCAGCGGTCTATTATTAACTGGAAGGCTGAGGGTTGACAGTCTCCATTCCCCTGGGTCTAGACTTTCCCTGCTGAGGGTAATCACAACGATGTTGTCTTTTCCCACGATGTGGGCGGCTAAGATCCCTGTAGGTTTTCTTCTGCCCACGCCATTAGGGAGTCTATTTCCAGGGACACCTGTTGGCTTCTGGTTCTTCCCTGTCGATATTTGTAGGCCACTGTTGTGGCGTTGTCCGACATGACTATGACAGATTCGCCCCGGTGTCTGTGACTGAAGCATAGGCAGGCTAGTCTGACTGCCCGAGCTTCCAGATGGTTGATTTTCCATCCCGACTCTTCCTTGTCCCATTGTCCTTGGGTCGTCAGTTCCTGACAGTGGGCTCCCCACCCTCATAGGCTCGCATCCGTGGTGAGCAAGACCCAGGTCGGTGGGGATAGCCTTACTCCCTTGCTCAGGTGGTCTTCTTGTAGCCACCATAGGAGCTGGATCCATACCTCCGCCGATAACTGGAGGCGGATGGTGTAGTCCTGGGACATCAGGTTCCATTTTGACAGTAGGGAACGTTGTAGTGGTCGCATGTGGGCCCTTGCCCATGGTACAACTTCTAGGATTGATGTTATGAGTCCGAGGTCTTGGAGGTAGTCCCATACCATGGGGCGAGCATCGTTCAACAGTTTTCTCAACTGGTCCAACAATTTCCTTCTCTTTGTGGGGGGAAGAATGACCTTGTCCTGTTGGGTGTTGAACCGGACTCCCAGGTATTCCAGAGATTGGGAGGGCTGCAGACAGCTCTTGGTTGCGTTGACGACCCATCCGAGGTTCTCCAGGAAATTCTTGATTCTGGTGGTCGTCTGATGACTTTCCTCTGGAGATTTTGCCCTGATCAGCCAATCGTCCAGATATGGGTGAACGAGGATTCCTTCTTTCCTCAGTGTCGCCGCCACTACGACCATGATTTTGGTGAACGTCCAAGGGGCTGTAGCTAGCCCAAAGGGTAGCGCTCGGAACTGGTAGTGATGGTCCAGGATCGTGAAGCGTAGGAAGCGCTGATGATCGTGATGGACCGGGATGTGCAGATAGGCTTCTGACAGGTCCAGGGAGGTCAGAAATTCTCCCGGCTGTACTGCCCTTATGATCGAGTGTAGGGTTTCCATGCAGACGTGTGGTACCCTCAGGTAGCGGTTGACCGACTTGAGGTCCAGGATGGGCTGGTACATTCCCTCTTTCTTGGGGACAATAAAATAGATGGAATAGTGTCCAGTATGTCATTGGTGCGTGGGTACTGGTGTTATAGCCTTTAAAGTGAGCAATTTGGTTAGTGTGGTTTCCACTGCCGTCCTCTTGGAGGGGAATGGCAGGGAAATTTCACAAATTTGTCTGGAGGGATGCTGTGGAAGTCCAGAAAGTATCCCTCTCGAACGATGGTTAGGACCCATTTGTCTGACGTTATCTCGACCCATCTTTGGTAGAACTGGGCAAGCCTGCCCCCTATGGCTTCTTCCTATGGATGGGTCTGTTGATTCTCATTGCGGGGTGCGGCTGGGGCCTGGACCTGAGCCGGCTCCCCTCTTGTTGTGTTTGTTTTGAAAGGACTGGCCCCTGCCTGCGGGGCGAGGTGCTTGGTATGTATTCTTGTATGGTCTGAAACGCTGTGATTCTCTGCCCCAGGATGTTCGGGGAGAGGGGTGTTGGCTTTTCTTGATCTTGTCCTCCAGTAACCGAGGTACTGGAGATTCGCCCTATTTGTCGGCTAACCTCCAGTTTGCTTCCAAAGAGGAGGGTTCCTTTAAATGGCATTCTCGTGAGTTTCATTTTAGAAGTCGCGATGGCTGACCAGCTTTGGAGCCAGAGTTGCCTTCTGGCTGCCACAATGGATGAGATGCTCCTGGCTGAAGTGCACACCAGGTCGGAAGTCACATCCGTGAGGAAGAATATTGCTGGTTCTAATTTTTTGACGGGCATGGTGGTGTTTCTGACCATTGACAAGCATGCGCGTGTCACCACAGCACAGCAGGCAGCGATCTGTAGTGTCATAGCTGTTGCATCAAATGACTGTTTAAAGATAAATTCCTGACATCTGTCTTGGGCATCCTTGAGTGCCACTCCTCCTTCGACTGGAATGGTAGTGCGCTTTGTGACAGCGCAGACCATGGCGTCCACTTTGGGAATCACCAGGAGTTCTTTGGCTGAGGGTTCCAGTGGATATAGGGCTTCTAGGGCCCGTCCTCCCTTGAAACTGGCCTCCGGAGCGTTCCATTCCAGGTCGAACAGTTGCTGTACGGCTTGCAGCAATGGGAAATGGCATGAAGCCTGACGGAGTCCGACCAGAAGAGGGTTCGTCTTTGGCTCCGCTGTGGCGCTTGTGCCTGGGATGGCTAGCTCCCTCAGGCTCAGGGACATGAGGTCTGGTAGTTCGTCTTTGGAGAAAAAACACATCATGGTTCGGTATGGTTCCGTTCCTGGAGGGATTTCCCCTTCCTCCAGGGAGTCTTGGTCTTCCTCCGAGGATCTGTGTCCCCTAAGGTTAGGCTTTTGTCCGGGGGAGGCATGTCTCTGGGAGGCCGAGAAGGACCTGGGAGGTTTGGCTCCTCTAGTGGAGGCTGTGGCTATGTCATCGGTGGCGCCGATTGCACCTGGACGAAGGTTTGCAGACCTTTAAAGAATTCCTCCAGGAAAAGGTTCCTTGGTCTATATTGAACCCAGCGGCATTTCCCGAGGGCCCCGTCTGGAGGGCCAAGCTGGGATAGAGAGGTCCGGGGGTACTATCAGTGGATCCGGATTCCTGTACTGGCTGGGGAGGACCTTGCCCCAGGTTCTCCCAGAGCCGTCTCGCACTGTAGGCACAGGGCAGTAGCCTCTTCATGCTGCGCAGCTCTTATGTGGCAGGCTGGGCAAAGGGCTTGTGCTTTGGCTTTCTTGGCCGGTGGTGCCATGGTTTGTGCGCGTAGGGGCGTTCAAACCCGGTCTGTGCGTTTATACACACTCGCCGGGAGGGCTTAGATATGCGCTTCTGGTGCGCCGAGGGTGTGCGTGCAGGCTGCGAAAGTGTGACATGCAGGCTGCGAAAAATATGCGTGCAGGCCGGTATGTGTGCTTAAGGGGGATGCGTGCGCAGCTTTGCATGCAGCCGAACTTGTGCGCCTAGCGCTGTTGAGTGTGGCACTATGCACCCGGCACCCTCATGCGCCTCGCTGTGTGCATGGCACTTATGCGCGCGCCACTGTGCGCACACGTATGTTAGGCGCCCGGCTCACCGCTGTGCGCACGGCTCAGTTAGGCGGACAGTACGGCGATCAAGGGGGGGGAATGGTGCTGGCAACCACGCGAGTAAGATGGCGACCCCCACCCCCACCCCCGGAGGGTCTCCACGTGGGAGGACCCTCGAGCTGGATTGGGGTCTAGCCTGGACGGGGCTGCTCAACCCGATGGGATAGATGCCATCGGGCGATCTGTGCAGCTATCCGAGCCTCAGAGAGTTTTCTACATTACTTTGTCTCGGCGCTTCCCGGTCTCGAGCCGGGCGGTCTCCGGCTGTGGGGGGAGAGGGAAATACCTTCACCGCCATGTATCACCATTTAGGTATCACCGCAGGAGTGCGGGGCTCATCTTGTAGAGGTAAGATTTTGGAATTTTCTTTCTTCTTTGGTTTGGATTTCCTAACGCTGAGCAAGCATGTGTAGAGTCCCAAACTGCTAAGGAGACGGATAAATACTGAAGAGCAGAGCTTCCTGCAGTGGTATATTGTAGTGCTGACGTCAGATTGAAATCTGACTCCGTCTCCAACTGCTTAACAGGAGCACACTATTACCGATTGGTCCTGAGTCCATCTGCCTACACACTAGGAAATATAGCCTTTATTATCTACATGTATCACATCAGAGGTTCTCTATTCATTATCTGGCACTATGCACTTTAGGTTCATTTTTATTTTTATTTTTACTTTTATGTTTATTTTTTATTACTGTTTTTTCAAAATGTTTTTTATTTTTTCAAACATATATATGCATACTTTTTTAGATGATTCATACTGTACGAACGTGCTACCAGATTTCAAGTGCTTCAATTGCATGCAGGTACAACATGTTATTATTCTCTAAACAATGTCTTCATCTTGAGTGACATATCCATGATTCTGATTTGTATTGTTTATTCTAACACGATATATGGACTTAGGTTGCTTTTTTTGGACATTATCAATCTGAATTTTACTTTTGGTTAGAAAAACATTACGGGGCAGATTTTAAAAGACTTACGTGCGTAGGGGGGTTACGCGTGCCGGGCCTATTTTCAAAAGGCCCGGCGACAAGCGTAAAGCCCCAGGATGCTTGTGAGTCCCAGGGCTTACAAAAAGGGTCGGGGCATTTGCGGGGCGTCAGGGGGCTGGGCAGGGGTGTGGCCAGAGGCCTCCACATGGCTGCTGTGCTAGGGGATCTCGCACTGGCAGTTGGCTGGTGCGCGCAAGTGACGCCTGCCTCTGGCAGGCGTAACTTGTGAGATAAAGGTATAGAGTTGTTTTTTTTTCCGGGTGGGCGGCAGGACAGGTAGGGGAAGGGAGGGGAAGGGAGGGGAAGGTGGGCGGAAATGAAAGTTCCCTCCGAGGCCGCTCCGATTTCAGAGCGGCCTCGGAGGGAACGAGGAAAGAAAGCCCAGCTAATCTCCCTGAGGGCTCGGCGCGCGCCAAGGTGCACTGGTGTGCATCCCCTTGTGTGCGCCGACCCCTGATTTTATAACATGCGCGTGTGGTTTTTATGTTACCATTTTATATGTTGTCTCACATTTAATGTCTTTATGATTTTTAATTATTTTTTTATTGATTTAATGTTGTCAAATTATGTTTGTTTCGGTCTTGTAGCCCCTGAGGCAGCCCCAAATGTAAGGGGCAAAACTCGGCCAGAGTCGGGCTTTGCTTATAATACTTCGTCTCCACTGATAAAGTATTCTGATCGGACATCTGGCATCTTGTTATGAACATTCCCGCCCGCGGGCTCCCCCGCGAGCAGGCTCACTTACTGTTGCTGTTTCTTCGCCGATGCGGCAGGACGCTGCAGTCAGCCTGCCCACGCGGCCCTGGAGACCGCCCCGGATTCCCCTCTCCATTGCGGCCGGTGCCATGGGTCTTCTGCCCCCCTCAGCACGGCTGGGAGAACGCCGCAGACGTCATCTTCTCCGCGGCGTGGAGGCCGCATCCCCGGGTCGGAGTAGCGGCTGGAGTCGCCCCCGAGGCCTCCTGCAGTGGCTGGAGCCGCTGCCGATGTCAGGGCCTGCGTCCAGGCCAGCCCTGCCTCTTTCAACGTTGTATGTTGGTGCAGGCTGCTGTCCGCGGTCCTGCACAGCTTCCTGCTTCCTCCTAGGCGCGCGGCCACGCCTCTCTGCAAGTTTTAAAGGGCCAGGCACAGGAAGTGTGCTGGCCCCACCTTTGATGGGACTTCCTGCTTCAGCCCTATAAAGGGCTGCTTCGTCAGTCTGTTCTTCGCCTTGCATCGTGGTGACTTCCCTCTGGAGGCCCCTGCCAGCCACAGCCTTGTAAGGTCTTCTGTTCTCCGTGGAGCTCCTCGTCTTCGTTCCACGTCTTCGTGTCTTGATGTTCTGCCTGAGGTCCCTGACCATGTCCTGATGTTCTGCCATGATCTTCCTTGTCCTGATGTGTCTTCCTGTCCAGGATGTTCTTCCCTGCATCTTCATCTGATGCTCTTGAGCCTTCCGTACTGCCGGCCGGATCTCCCAGTGACGCGGCTTCGTCTTGGAGATGCCGGCAGTGGACTCCGGTCCCTGTGCTCCTGAGCCTCTGTTCCCGCCAGCCATGGGGGAAGCTTCGGATGACACCGGTTTCGTCATTGGAGTTCCTCTTTGCCTGGACCTGCCCGCGCTTGTCCCGCTCTCCTCGTGGTCCGTGACCAGCCTCCAAGGGCTGTGTAGGGCGTGTAGTGGGACAGGGTGGTCCGTGACCAGCCCATTGGGTCTGCCTGTGAAGGTGGGCTGTGTAGGGTGCCCTGAAAGACAGTGCCAAGGTCCTCCTGCCTTATGTCTTGCCTTGTTGGATCAAGTTCCTGTCATGCCTGTGATGCGGTCTGCATCAGCAAGTGTCTTCGCCAGTGATGCCGTCTGCATCAGCCCAAGTGTCTTCGCCAGTGATGCCGTCTGCATCAGCCCAAGTGTCTTCATCAGTGATGCCGTCTGCATCATCCAAGTGTCTTGTCTGCGATGCCATCGCATCGACCATAGTCCTGTCTTCATGTCAAGGCCGTCTGCCCTCAACCTCAGGCCAGGCCTGCTGCTCCATGCTGCTCGCAGCAGGTCCGAAAGGGCTCGGAATGGTCGGAGGACCATTCACTTCCAACATCCTTGGATGTTGGCTTTGGGAGTTTGCCGGCCTGGCAGAGGGTAAGACCGTCAGCCATGTGGAGCCACCGTCAACCCTCGGCTCGGCCCTGAAGGTCTGGGTCCGGGCTGAGGCCCATGGGCACACTAAAAACACCCCGCTCTCATCACATCTATTCTACTTTGTTACCCCAACTAGTGAAATCAGGACATATGGAGAAGCCATTCTAGCAGCAGGTGAAAACACTAAGGACTGAAATACAGGCTATAGTGTGTACTTGCCAGTACTCAATTTGTTAAGATATAACTCCCTGTAAAAAAATAGGCCTATACAGATCATCTCTGGTGGAGTGAGATACAGATAAAGTGAACTGCTGTGGGCTAGACTACCTTCAAAACAGTTTCCCAGACTATTTTTTTAAATTTATTTGCCACATTTGCTTTTGGTTTTACAAACATTCAACACCACCAACCCCTCCCCCCTCCGGACACAAAGGTATGAATATTCACCTTTTTGTAAAGGACCGTTAAAGGTATCTGCGATACTGAAAATCCCACAAGTTTTCTCAATTCAGCTGGCACATTATTTAGCTCCACCACATGGATAGGAACACAGTGAGCAGGTTTGGTGTCATATCCACTGTCAAACAGATTCAAGAGGGTGGCCTCATCAATATTGTATTTTTCTCCTCCCTGAAAGAGGGAAAATAAGTTCATAATTTTACACAATGGAAATATAAAAAAAACCCAAAACATTCATTGGAAATAAGTTCCAACTGTCATACAACAATGATACTTATGGGTGAAATTCAGGGTGCACAAGTAGCATGTTCCAAATATGGCTCCCTACCAAAAGCTGCCAATTCAATGTCAGATTTTAAAGGGAAGAAAGTAGATCCTAATCAGGGATAAGACCCATGGTACTTCAGGTTTCAGACCCTCTCCTTCATAAATGGCAAAGGAGAACCAGGACAGAGTCTGACAAGGATGAAAGCTCAGGTGCGAGGGAATTTGATTCAAGCTAAAAAAGTAAAAACGCCCAATAGGATATTGTTTGCATACAACCTTGTACAGCTCCTCCTTTTCCTTAAGTTTTACTCATGTTTACAGATGTATCCTATATGTACACAATGCTAAACCCTATGGTCTGTATTTTTCCACAATGTATACTCAAAACATGATTGAGGCTGATATTCAAAAAGAGCTGAGCTTCTAAATTTAGGACTCTTCGGAGGGGGGGGGGGGATGGGTTGTCATTCATCAATTTGCGATAGGCCGTTATCGCATGCGATAACGCTATACCACATGCAATAAACAGCGCATCGCTAATTGTGTATGCAAATTTTAATTTTCTAGTCAGGTGGGAGGAGTGTGGGCAGGGTTCAGGGAATTAGGGGCTGGTAGCGTAGCTGCGTGCCACCAAGTATCACACTTTAGCGTGGGAAATTTTGCAGCAAATATCTACTCTTTTCTTTTGGGGGCTACGGGAGAAAAAGGGTATTAGCACAGCTGAAATTGTGGTGTGGAATGCCGCTTGCCTTAATTTCCGACGCGATTTGGCAGGCTGCAAATTTGCCTTGCCATGGCCCCTTTTTGTAACACGGCCGCCTTTTTTTTGCTACAAACATAGCATTTTGATGAATCTAGCTCCAAGTTAGGCTCCTATTTTCAGACAAACAGGAACCTAGGGTGGTCCATATGAACTGGATCTTTTCTGTAATTCTACTTTGCAAAATGCCCTTCCTGTGGAGCTCCACGATATCTCATAAACTTTATCGGAAAAGGTTAGAAGTTCACTTATTTCACCTAGAATTTTCTTAATTTTCCTCAGGACTCCTACTGCCTTTTAATATGTACTGATGTTTGTTTTGGCATGTGTTAGAGCTGTCTTATTGTTTAGTCATGCCTATGTTTATGATATAAGCTGCTTACCATGGTTTGTCCAATATAAGTAGAATATAGCAACTTTTAAATAAAGAATAAATATTCAAAGGCATTTAGCTGGATAACTGAGTTTTCCAACTAAATGCTGACTTTTGAATATTACTACTACTTAACCAGCTAGATTTTAGCCAGATAACTCATCAAGTTAAAATGTAGCTAGATAGTGTAGAGACATTCCTGAGCAGAGTTAAATTAGCCAGCTGGATGACTTATCCAGCTAACTCTCAGGCCGATTCAGTACGGTGCGTAGCCCCTGTCTGGATGCGCGTTTTCGACGCGCTATTATTACCCCTTATACAGTAAGGGGTAATAGTGTGAGGGAGGCTTGCAGGGAAGACTGCTACTACCTGGAGATAATACCCTTATTCAATAGACATACACACGGTAAATGCGACTCTGACAGTGCTCTATGCTTCAACGGCAAAAAAGGATTTCCATTCACAAAAAGCGGGGAGTAGCTTGCTTGTTATGGCGGTTACTACCCCAATCCAAACAAGCCTGATGCTTCACTTTCAATGCATATCCAGTGTTGCTCTCTGCTTCAACGGCAGGGGGAATGAAGAAAAGATGATTTTATATTCCGACAACAACCAACAAGGACTGAATTCCACAGTCTGGATAAACAAATAAGCATGGGTGTAACTTGCTCGCTACAGCGGTTACTACCCCAAATCAATTAAGCCTGATACTTCACTTTCAATACATATCCAGAGAAGCTCCCTGCTTCAATGGCAGGGGGAAATGAAGAAAAGTGGATTTATATTCAGATAACAACCAACAAGGACTGAAATGCACAGGCTGGGTAAAACAAGATTGCATGGGTGTAGCTTGCTTGCTACGGCAGTTACTACCCCAGAATCAATTAAGCCTGATACTTCAATTTCAATACATATTCAGAGAATATCCCTGCTTCAACGGCATGGCAAGGGAGAATAAAGAAAGTGGATTTATATTCGGAAAACAACAAACACTGACTGAATGGCACAGTCTGGGTAAACAATAAGTGTGGGATCAGCTTGCTTATTGGCGAGGTAGTTACGATCCCTAACCAATTAAGCTATTTACTTCACTTAGAAGCAGTTCACGCACTGCTCTCTACATTATGGCAGGGGGGAAATGGAAATAGAGCCAAAAGGGTACTAAAGGCCAAGAGTAACAGATAACAACAACAAGGACTGAATAGCACAATGCTGGGTAAAACAAATAAGTGTGGGAGTAGCTTGCTTATTGCGGCAATTACTACCCCTAACCAATTAAGCTAGATATTTCACTTAGAAGTAGTTCCAGCACTGCTCTCTACATTAATGGCAGGGGGGAAGGGAAATAGAACAAAAGGTTACATTAAAGGCGGGGGTAGAAGGGAAATAGAATCAAATGGGTACTAAAGGAAGAGTAACAGATAAGTATGAGAGAGTGAGGAAAAAAAAAGTGTGATGGGCCATTTGGTCTTCTTCTGCTGTCATTTCTGTCATTTCTATGTTTTCTATGAGGAAAACGCGTGTCCAACCCCACAAAAACGAATAGTGCCCCGCAACATGCAAATGCATGCTGATGAGCCTATTAGTTAGTCCCGCGTTTTCTGTACACCCTCTGACTTAATATCATAGCGATATTAAGTCGGAGGCCCCAAAAAAAAATAAAATAAAATAAATCGTAAAAAATATCAGCCCGCGGCTCGCGGGTTGGAAGACGGATGTTCAATTTTTGCCGGCGTCCGTTTTCCAAACCCGTGGCTGTCAGGCTGGTTCAACAACAGGACGCCAGTAAAATTAAGCAATCGGCTGTCAAACCCGCTGACAGGCTGCTTCTGCCAATAAGGAGGTGCTAGGGACGCACCTGGTGTCCCTAGCACCTCCTTATTAGCGCGGGCCCTCATTTGAATACTCAATCGCGTGCCCAGGAAAGTGGCCTGGGTGCGCGTTGGGAGAGCGGGCGCTTGCCTTGGAGCGCCGGCTCTCCCGGGCGATTTACTGAATCGGCCCGATTGATAATGCCATAGAGTAGTTCTAAAGTCATCTAGATAAAATATCTAGCCATCTTTAAGATATATTCAGTGCCGTTGTGCCACTGAATATCCCAACAAAGTTAGGTGTTTAAGTTTATCTAGTTAACTGTTTATTTATTTATTAGTTTTTATATATCGACATTTGTGGGTACATCATGGCGGTTTACAATATAACTGAAGGAGGAAATTACAAAAAACCAGGGTGGGGGGAAGAGGGAGCAGATAGGAAGAGAGAAGGGGGCGAGAAGAAGAGGGAAAAACAGGAGAGGAGATAAGGAACAGTACCTAATGGAAAACAACAGAGGAAACATAATAGTAGCATGCAAATTATATACTCAATAAGGGACAGTGTGTAACCTTATCCACTGTGAATAACCTTATATAAATTATACACTCCAAAAGTATTATATACAATAATAACAAAAGTATCAAGCCCATCAGTGGCTAAATATTGCCCCAATATCTCTTCTTCAGCCACTCTGTAGTAGATTTACTTGAATGTTTAGGGTCGTTATCTTGCTGCATGATCAGCTTTAGCACATGGACAGATGACCTGACATTCTCCTCTAAAAATTTCTGATATAAAAGCAGAATTCACGGTTCCATCGGTGATGACAAGCAAGCCAGGTACTGATGCAGCAAAGTAGGCCACACCACCATGTCTGGCAGTAGGGATAAAATTCTTACTTTTGGAGGCAGTGTTTGTGCTTTGCCAAATGAAACATTTTGTTAGTGTGACTGAAACATTTAATTTTTGACTCATCTGTCCAGAGAATATTATTCCAGAATTCCTGTGCATCATCTAGATGCTCTTTAGTGAAACTGAGGTGAGCAGAGCTGTGGTTTCTTCTTAACTATTTTCTCATGAACACCATTCCTATGCAATTCTTTCTGATGTGGATGCATGAATGCTCACATTAGCTGTAGCAAGAGAGGCCTGCAAATCTTACTTGTTAGACTTGGAGTTCCTTGTGATTTCATGGATGAATTTCCAATTTGCTCTTGGAGTGAATCTTGGCAGGACAACTGCTCCTGGATAGAGTCACTGCAGTCGTCACCTTTTTTCCATCTGTAGACTATCTATTGTTTAGAAATGGGTCTTGTAACCCTGTCCAAACAGATCAGCATCAACTGCTCTTTTTCATAGATCATTTCATCTCCAAAATATAGAGAAAGTTATCAATAAGCAACTCACTGAATTCCTAGACGAAAACCAACTCAATATTCTCCCCATCCCAATATGGATTCCGCAAGTACCATAGTACTGAAACTCTACTCCTAACTCTCGTCTGATACAATCCTAAGAGCTTTAGATGCTGGTCAATCCTATATACTTGCCCTGCTGGACATTTCCTCGGCATTTGATACAGTCAACCACAACATCCTTTTAATCGCCTCTCTCAAATTGGCATTACAGGCACAGCACTAGGTTGGCTCGAATCTTTCTTAACGGCAGGAAATACAGTGTAAAAATTGGCCAGCATGAATCCAAACCTAAAAATCTGCTACAGGAGTACCCCAAGGCTCCTCCCTATCCTACACACTTTTCAATATATACCTCACTCCTCTCTGTCGACTGTTAATGAAACTGGGTCTCTCGCACTTTATATAGCAGATGATGTGCAGATCCTAATCCCTATCAATGACTCCCTACCCAATGCGCTCAAAACCTGGAATACTGTGCTAATGGAAATTAAGAGTCTACTAACTGAAAACTCACTGGCAATAAATACCAACAAACAGAGCTTCTCATTATTCTTCACAAAACAACAACCATGCTAGCCCGACTCCACTCTCCATATCTGACCATCACACGATACAACAAGTTGCAGTCTTGCGTCATAATTGACAATCATCTTACTTTAAGAAAATTCATCAATTCCACCATTAAAAATGGTTTCCACAAACTTCATACTTTGAAAAGGATAAAACCACTACTACACCCAAAATGACTTCCAGACTGTACTACAGGCTACTATATTATCTAAATTGGGACTACTGTCAACTCCTTATTACTAGGTCTACCAATAACTCAATACAACCATTACAGATGCTACAAAATGCAGCTGCACGCTTGCTGACTAACACGCACCGCTTCGAACCACATTACTCCAACTCTACAACTCCTACACTGGCTTCCAATTGTATCTAGGATAGCATTCAAAGTACTCACCCTTATACACAAGACATTATATAACCAAGACATGCATTGGTTTTCTGAGTTCTTTACATTCCATACTTCAGACAGACCAATTAGAAAAACGCACCAGGCTAAGCTAACTACTCCAACGCTCAAACAGATAAATATGTTCTCAACGAGAGAACGAACATTTACAATAGCTGGAATCAACCTGTGGAACAAACTGCCCACTGATCTGCACCTGGAACCCTGCCACAAGAAATTTAAACAGAACTTAAAAACATGGCTGTTTAAACAAGCCTACAATCTGTGATCCTGTCCCTTCAGATTAAAATATATATATGACATTTATATAATTCTATCTTCCCATTCCAATCTATCTCTTGTTTAATAACGCTAAACACACTTTGGCGACTTATTTACTCGCAATTTTATTAATATTGTTATTTATCTATCAACTAATTCTGACCTTGTAAGATCTGTACTGTTAATAATGTACCATTAATTTTGATATTCCGGCTCTTTACGCCCCTGCCAATCTAGTTTAGTTTAGTTTTTTAAATTATATTATAATTTAATGTTATCAGCGATGTATCATTTTTTTTTAAATATTTAATCTTTATGAATTTCCAAGTTTACAATAACAAAAAAAATCTTGTCATAAAGAATATAAGTGCATTTTCAATGAGCTATTAAAGAAACAAAAAAAAGGGGAAATGAATGTTAAATCATTTTCCATACATGCAAATTCTCATCCATTATATGCACTTTCACATTATAGAGGAAATATAGTGGGGGCGTATGGAAATACGGAGGAGTCAAATCTATAAGCAATTTAAACTTAAACATTGGTCAACCAAGAGTATATATTCATAATTATTAACCCCTCATTGATGTTTACGACTGTCATTGGATATTTAGAGCTCAAGAATTCTCTCAACTGTGGTATATTAAAGAAATATAAGGAGACCCACGCCAACCAATAACACACTTGCAAGGGTATTCACAATAAAAACTAGCGCCCATAGCTAAAACTTCGGGCGATGTATCATTTTAATTATGTTAGATTGTAAAGCTTGTTGCTAATTTATGTTCATTATAAACCGAGGTGATGTTTGCTAACGAGCCGCGGTATATAAAAACCCTTAAATAAATAAATAAATAAATAAATAAATAAAATCCTTTGAAATTTCTTTGACCATGGCATGATGAGTTCCCATTAACTTTTATGGTGAAGTCCAAACTTAAAATCTTTTCTATGCATAAACTCAATTATGCAGATTTACTTTGCAGGGTGGCTTATTTGTTACCCAAATATTTAAGCACCTAAGAATAAAATGAAGAATATCATATGGCCTCTGTATCAATCCATAGTAGGACCAAATCTTGAGCATTATGTGCAGTTTAGGTCCCATCTGAAAAATGACACAACAGAACTAGGAAAGGTGCAGAGAAGGCAACAGAAATAATGGAGATGGAATGGCTGTCCTATAAAGAGAGGTTACATAGATTGGGGTTCTTCAGCTTAGAAAAGAGGTGGTTAAGAGTGGATATGATAGAGGTTTATAAAACCATAAGTGGGGAAGGACAAGGGAACATTCTATAAAACTTAAGAACTAAAACAAATTGTAGACGGTACTTTTTCAATCAATGCACAATCAAGCTGTGGAATATGATGCTAAAGGACACGATCAAGGCAACTAGTATAGCAGGATTGGACAAGGTCCTGGAGGAAACGTCCATAACACTTTATTTATTTAGTTATTGAAATTTGATATTCCACTTTTTACCATGAATGGCCTCAAAGTGGATTACAATAAATTTAAAGTAGGTTACAATAGTGGTAGATGAACAAACAGTGGGGTAGATTTTAAAAGGTTTACGCGCATAAGTTATGCGCATAACCCTTTTAAAACTCCCCTGTGCGCGCAAGGCCCAGGACGCGCATAAGTCCCAGGACTTTGCTAGGGGGCGTGTCGGGGGGGGGGCGGTGCGGCGTTCGGGGCTTTCCAGGGGGCGTATCGGGGGGCATGGTGCCGGCCCGGGGGCGCAGCCGAGGCCTCCGGAACAGCCCCCGGGTCTGGCAGGCGTAACTTTGTCAACAAAAGTAGGGGGGGGGGGGTAGATAGGGCTGGGAGGGGGTGGGTTAGGTAGGGGTAGGTGGGAGGAGGCCGAAGGAAAGTTCCCTCCATGGCCGCTCCGATTTCGGAATGGCCTCAGAGGGAACGGGCAGCACGCGCAGGGCTCGGCGTGTGCAAGTTGCACAAATGTGCACCCTCTTGCGTGCGCCGACCCCGGATTTTATAAGATACGCGCGGCTACGCGCGTATCTTATAAAATCTGGCGTACTTTTAGAAAATCTACCCCAATATTGGTTGAGCATTTATATATTTAAAGACAGATTCATGATTAGGTTTGTTTGTTGTTGCTGTGGAAATAGGAATATTTTTGAGCTAATTAGGTTATTGGACATGAAGTCTCTATTGGGAGTGCTTAGCTAAAAAGCCATACTTTAGCTTTCCTCCTGAAGATGAGGTAGATAAGCCCAAACATAGGGCTAATGGAAGTATGGTCTAGATCTCTGAAGCGGAACACATAAAGGCCTGAATTCTGGTGCGGGACAGTCTAGCAGAAACCAGAAGTGAGGTGGAAGTAGAGCCAGAAGGGAAAATCTCTCTCTCTTAAAAGCATAAGGGAGAAGGAATTGTAAGAGATATTCTGGGGCCCGTTTGTTCATGGATTTGAAGATGAAGCAGAGTGTTTTGAACTTGATCCTGCTCTCTTTTAGTAGCCAGTGTATCCAAGATAGAATAGGTTTTATGTAGTTAGATATTTTTGTTGTTGTTTATATTTTATTGAATTTTGTAGTTTATACTTAACAATATCAATGTATTGCAATTGACAGCATTAAACCATTAACAAGGATTTAAAGGATGTAGTCATGCGCTCTCATCTTACATCAAAATATATACATACATTGATAATAGTATCCCCTATTACCCACTCCCTCCCCCCCCCACCTCGCTTATATATTTGATGAATCTAGGGGTAGAGAGGTATGTTCCATACTGATTGTTTGGAATGTAATGCATAGGGTGGTGACCATAAGGGATGACCTTAGTGGTTAATTCAGAGAAGTTCTGATTTAGAGAGGCTCAATTTGAATTTCTGGTTTCTGAGCTATTATGCCACTGATGTAAGACAATTAGTAAGATTTGAAATGGAGGGTGATTAGTTGGCTCTGATTCTGAAGCACCATTAGCTGCTGTCCCGGGAAAGCGTGTGCCAGCAGCCGGCCAGCGCACGGAGATTACTTCAACTCGGAAGCTGAAGTAAGTATTTAAAAAAAACTAATAGTTACGTAGGGATAGGGGTCGGGGATGAGAGGGGAAAAGGTAGGAAGGTTAGTTAGGGGTATACAGAACTGGGGAAGCCCTACTCACGTCGCCGCACTTTGCTTTGTAAAACTCCCCCCCACGCACGTGAGTCATGGGCTGCCCGCACATACGTGCACAATTTTAAAATCTACAGTTTATAAATGATTCCTGAAATAGGAAAGCGGTGGGAAGCTCAAAGAGACCTCATATATTAGATGCCCAAGAGTTAGGCTAATGAAAGCTTATAATGGCGTAAGCTTGTCTTTATTTATAATTGGTCTCGATGAGCAAAATTAAGAGGGCGCCATATAAAGTATAGCTGCCCCAATTATGCACTTAGAGTCAATTGTATTATGATGTTGTACTTAACTTGCTGCTGAAGTTGATGGTAAAAATGGAAGAAACCGACTTTAATCCGACACGACGTGTTTCGGAGAATACCTCCTTCCTCAGGGGGTCGGGTGCCACTATTACCTGCTTTTGTCACTGACCGGAGATGCTTACCATGTGTACGAAGCGTTGACTCAGTTTGTTGCGCCCGGAGGCGTCTCTGTATGATTCTCGTTGCGATGCTGGAGTCGCTCGCTGGACCGTGTATGTACTATTGGCCCGATAGTACATACACGCCGATAGTACATACACGGTCCAGCGAGCGACTCCAGCATCGCAACGAGAATCATACAGAGACGCCTCCGGGCGCAACAAACTGAGTCAACGCTTCGTACACATGGTAAGCATCTCCGGTCAGTGACAAAAGCAGGTAATAGTGGCACCCGACCCCTGAGGAAGGAGGTATTCTCCGAAACACGTCGTGTCGGATTAAAGTCGGTTTCTTCCATTTTTACCATCAACTTCAGCAGCAAGTTAAGTACAACATCATAATACAATTGACTCTAAGTGCATAATTGGGGCAGCTATACTTTATATGGCGCCCTCTTAATTTTGCTCATCGAGACCGATGATTATAAATAAAGATAAGCTTACGCCATTATAAGCTTTCATTAGCCTAACTCTTGGGCATCTAATATATGAGGTCTCTTTGAGCTTCCCACCGCTTTCCTATTTCAGGAATCATTTATAAACTGTTGATGTCATTTATTTCCTGATATTTGTGGATCTATTCAATTTTAAAATCTGGCACGCAGCCATTGGATTTTATAACATGCGCGCTCTGGCACGCGCATGTTATAAACGTGGCACAACCGTTGCGCGTGCTGGGAACTGTGCGCACATGGATGCACGCGTGGGTCTTAAAATCGACCCCTTAAGACTCGCTTTAGGTTATTAGCCAGGTGGACTTGGAAAAGCCCATCGCTATTCCTGAAAGGGATTAACAAGAAATAGATCTGTGTTTTGGGATCTGTCAGGTATTTGTAACCCATACTGACCACTATTGGAGACAGGATACTGAGCTCAATGGACCTTGGTCTGATCCAGCAAGGCATTTCTTATGTTCTTAATTAGCCAATTAATTGTGCTAAGGTAACAAAGGGTTTACTTACCATTTCACATACACTTTGTCTTATTCTTACTTTGTACATTACTGTGTCTCAAGAAACATGAAATTGTTTAATTTAGACCCGTTTTATTGCCTAAGAAAAGACTGGTTTTACTTAAACAAGGGTATCATGTAAGAACTTATAATTTTCCTTATTTTACTTAAGCTTCACAAATGTCTTGGTACTGAATTCCCTCAACATTAATTTGGTCTTTGGAGGGTGAATCCCAGAAAAATAAAACAAAATTGCATTTCTTATAAAAGCAGATATTTGGCCAAAAATATAAAAAGATACTCAAAACAGCCTGAAAAAAAAAGTTATTTTGGGCACATGGAAGGACTCACCATTTACACCCTCTATTCTGCTCATAGACTTGATAATGAGGTTCATGGTGTACTCCATTATTCAGTACTGGGGCTGGTTGAAAAACCCTTTGAAAGAAGAGTTTATGCATTTTTAGCCAAGCCTGGTACCATTGGGGGTGCATACCATGTATTTGCATGGGGCGGCATACCTGAGGAGGCGGTGGGCTAGTGTCAGCAGGACAGGCCATGGGGCCACCGGCAGAACCTAATCTACCAGTGACCAAAGGAGACAGAAGTCCATGTTCCATTTATTTGCTTACATACATCTGCGCACAACTTTTCCCACGGGTGCACACAGCTTCCACTACCCCCCCCCAGCACGAAGTTCGGTGGGCCATGATGGAGTTCATCCCACCATGGCCCAATGACAATAGAAGGTTTTGTGTGCATGTGTTTGAGCTTGTATGTATGTGTGAGAGCATGTGTGTGTGACTGTGAGAGAACCTGAATATATGTCTGTGTGAGAGCCTATGTGCGTGTGCATTTGTGTGAGAGCCTGTGTGTGTGTGTCTGTGTGGGAATCTGTGGGTTTTTGTGTGACTGTGTGAGAGTCTGTGTTTGTGTGTGACTGAGTGAGAGCCTATGAGTATGTTTGTTTGTGACTGTGTAAGAGCCTGACTGTGTAAGAGCCTATGTATGTTTGTGTGTGTGTGCGAGAGAGCCTATATGCTTACTCACACACACACACACAAAGTATCTGTGAGGGAGAGGGAGTGTGTAAGAGAATGACTGTGCTACTGTGCGTGTGTATGTGTGAGAGAAGATAAAATTTGTGTAGCCTTATCTCCCCAAATGTACAACAATCTCAGGATGACTGGAGAGCAGAAGATTATTTAATCCTTATTAGTTTTAATTATTGGGTGTACTTTGATATTTTTGCTCTTTCAAAATATAAATATTTTGGGGGAGAATAGAGCATTTTTTAATTACTGGATTTCTTATTCATCGGTTGTTTTGAAATATTTTATTGGTGTTAGGGAAATTTTGGATATTCTATTCATTAATTGGTTTGAAATATCTATTCTTTTTATGAATATGATTTTACTATTATGATTGATGTTTTATATTTCTTGATTTTAGTATTTAATGTAGAATGGTAATGTTTCTGTTTTTCTTTTGTTGCACTGCATATAGAGGCTGGCTTGTTGTGGGTTCCAGCTCAGTTCTTCTCAGCACATTTCTGTTTATACTTTCTGATCTCTTTATTCTGTATTTGGTGAGGGTCTCTCTGTGTACTGCATATGTGACAGAGAAGAGATATTTAGGTGAGGTATTTTGCTGGCATGTAATTTCTGTGTAAGGATCTACAGCAGCCTGGTTTCCTATAAGAGTTTTATTGGTGTTCTAGGCCTGGTGTAGTATGTACAGTGTTGCCTTTTCATGGATAAGATTGTTATGGTTGTTGTTTTGGTATGGGGAGTTTGTGTATTGTAATAGTAATTCTGTTTATTCATGGCTTTCTGAGGGCCAAGCTCACATCAAATACGCATTACAAAAAGTCTAATTCCATAGGAGTTCCAAGTGTCTTTTTTGTAGAGTTTTCTGGTTGGCACCACAGGAGTGCTTGTAAATATAATGAGGTAGATTTTAAAAACTCCGCACGTGCGTCCATGTACGTGTGGTTCCCGGTGCACACATATGGATGCGGCTATTTTATAACATGTACGCATCGGCGCACGCATGTTATAAAAAAACAGTTCCTGCGTGAACCATGCCTGCCAGATTTTAAATCCTCATGCGCATGTATGGACGGGTTGGGACTCGCACGCGCAGGATGAGTGAATTTCAAAAAGCAATGCGCAGCGACGCAAGTAGAGCTTCCCCAGTTCCCTATACCCCTACCTAACTTTCCTACCTTTTCCACTCTCCTCTCCTCTCCGACCTCTAACCCCTACCAATAGTTGTTTTTTTTGTTTTGTTTTATAACTTACTTCAACTTCTCAGTTGAAGTATCTTCTACGCGCCGTCCAGCTGCCGGCGTGTGCTTCCCCGGGACAGCATCTAATAGTGCTGTTCTACCCCGCCCCTCCCCTTCCAAACCACGCCTCCCAGCCTGCCCCTTTCTGATGGCTCTGCACTTCTGTGCGTACCGAGGGTTACGCTCGTGGCTGGGCCCCTTCGAAAATGCAGCCCGGCCAAGCGCATAACACCCAGTATTTGCACATGTGGGCCTTCGAAAATTTGGCTGAATATGCATATTGTGCTATTTTTGCCTCAGAAGACTGTACTTTTGAATGATCTTTTTCATATAAAATTTGTTATAAATGCATAATTTAAATGTGTGAGTCTGTAAAAGGTATGGGAGTGGGGGGGGGGGGGGGGGAACGTGGTGTGTGTGCAAGGCTGTGAGATTTGCCTAGGGTACCTAATACACTTCCCTATTCATGAGTTCTGGGGTGGGTGTAGGGGCCTGTCAGTTTTAAAAATAATGATTGCAGATGTAGCAGGGCTTTATTTGATGGGCCCAGGACAGACACTGAATGAATCGGGAGGGGGAGGCAGCAGCACAGTGATTTTTCACACAGGGCAGCATAAAAGCTAGCACCAACCCTGTTTTAGTCAATGAAAAAAGTCCTCCAAGACCTTTTTTTTAGACACAGGATATTACAATTTCTATTCAACAAAGTTGATAAATATTTTTCTTCTGGACATTTTTCTTTCCTGAATATAGGTGAATTGTGCCCCAGTTTAAACTGACTATATAATTCAGCAATATTATGATACTATGGGGGCAATTTTCAATAGATTGTAATGTGGAGGTGGCACTGATGGAGGAGGGATTGAGCAGGAGAGGGGAGAAAGGAATGACTGGAAATTGAGTGCACACACACATATACACAAACACTCCTGCACACTATTTAAATCTAGTCAGAGAGCTTTTTTGCAGGTTCTATCATGTAAGGAAATTGATAGAGCCTGTTGTAGGGCTCATGCTCTTTCAGTAATTGGTCTCTTGCTTTGAAATAAGTGGCTGGAAGCTCTTAGACTGGAGTTGTCGAAGTCAAAATATTTTATAGTATCTCTCTGTACAATTCAACCAAAAAAAAAAAAAAATCCATACTTAGTCTTTGAAGTATCAAGCAATCCTTAGATAGGCATAATACCAACATGTCAAGGTTGAATAATTAATTATGTGTGGAAATAGATATGATGCTGAGATGTCCTTGTTTGTGACTAAAAGTGTGCTGCAATTGTATGTAAATGCAATAAAGGCCTGGTTCAAGCTGACTTGTTAATTTAGTCATGATTTAGAATGATATGATGAAACAAAATGTAAGAAGTGAAATTATGAAATGTTTTTTTTTTAACCATGATTCTGTAATAGAGAACATATAAGCTTGATTGTATGCATTTGTTTTTTAGAAGTACCCTGAGTGTACTTCTCATGTAATATTACATTGAATAAAAATAGATGCTTATATTGTTTTAATGACTTGACTATTTCTATTTTTGGGGTACACAAGGGAAAATGTTTTTAAATTCTACAGATGGTGCTGAATCCTATATAAGAATATAAGATATGCCATATTGGGTCAGACCAAGGGTCCATCAAACCCAGTATCCTATTTCCAATAGTGGCCAATCCAAGTCACAAGTACCTGGCAAGTACCCAAACATTAGATAGATCACAAGCTACTAATTCTTATTAATTACTTTCATAGCAGTTTAAGGATTTATCCTCTAGGAACTTATCCAAACCTTTTTTAAACCCAGTTACACTAACTGCTTTAACCACATCCTCTGGCAATGCTAAATGAAAAAGAATTTTCTTCAACTTGCTTTAAATAAACAATTGCTAACTTCATGGAGTTCCCCCTGGTTCTTCTATTATCGGAGAAAATAAATAACTGATTTACATTAAATTGTTCAAGTCCTTTCATGATTTTGTAGACTTCTATCATATCCCCCCTGAGTTGTCTCTACTCTAAACTGAACAGCCCTAACTTCTTTAGCCTTTCCTCATAGGGCAGTCGTTCCATGCCCCTTATTTTGGTCACCCTTCTCTGCACTTTCTCCAGTTCAGCTATATCATTTTGAGATGTGGTGACCAGAACTTCACACAGTGTTTAAGATGTGGTCTCACCATGAAGCAATACAGAGACATTATGACATCCTCCCTTTTATTTTCCATTCCCTTCTTAATAATTCCTAACATTGTTTGCTTTTTTGATCACCACAGCATACTGGGCCAATAATTTCAATGTATTATCCACTATAATGCCTTGCAATCACTTTTTTGCACTTTGAGATAAGTGCTAGAATGTGTGTGTGTGAGAGAGAGAGAGAGAGAGAGAGAGACACTAGCCATAATGCCCTGACCTTAGATAGGTATTTATCTCTATGGGACGCCCACCTAGTAACTCGAGGTGAGGTTTAGGTATTAGTGTAGGGGTTAGGGGCCACTTTGACATTCAGTGTGAGCGTACAAACAGAGCAGTGCTCTCTTGTGAACATTTGATGACCCTTGGAGTGAGGAAATTCACCCAAAGATGAGATTTGTGCAATGTTCTCTCAACCTAGCTTGATGGACTACATCAAGCTAGGTTGAGAGAACATTGCATGTGATAGCACGATATGGTGCTATCACATGCATTAAAGGCATTTTCGCATGCGTTAACGGCGCTTTTCGCATGCGATAAGCCCTTAACGCATGCAAAAACGCCTTAGTACATTTTGATAAATGAGGAAGTAAGATAGAACCTAACATTGTGTAACTACAGCAAGGGTTATTTTTCCCTATGTGCATCACTTTGCACTTGTCCACATTAAACTTCATCTGCCATTTGGAAGCCCAATCTTCCAGTCTTGCAAGATCCTCCTGCAATTCATCACAATCCGCTTGAGATTTAACTATTCTGCATAATTTTGTGTCATTCGCAAATTTGATCACCTCACTGTTGCGTCCATCGGTCGCAGATGGCTGTGACCGCTCTGCCTTACCTCTTTTCTACCATTTTCCTCCTCCTTGGGCAAGATGGCTGCCTCCGGTGCTGAGTGCTGAAACCCTCGGCGTCTCCAACTCAGCATGGGCGTCCCAGTCCGCCATGCTCCTTCCTGTGGCCTCCTTCCTGTGTTCTTCTTGAGTTAGCAAGGACTTCGGTTTAGCTACTCTGACCGCTCTAAGCTGCTCGTTTAGACGCCTCGCTATCCTTCGGGGAATCTCGCTCCTGACGAAACTCTAGGCACCCGCTCCTTGGGGCCTTTCGCTTCCAACTACCCTTCGGGGTTTCTACTATCTTGGCAACCGCTCCTTGGGGGTCTCTCTTTCTTTATTTCAGGATCTTCTGTACTATCAAGTACTTGCTCCTCGAGGGCCTATCAGTCAGTGTATCCTGCACCATGGACCTTTGGTCCCACCATCTTCATTGCCAGGAAGACACTTGCACTATGCTCCAGTGATTACCTCTATGATCCGGTTCTCCAACTCCACCCACCAGGCTTGGCTTAGCCCGCACCGCGGGTTCCTATCTACCTTGAACATCTGGGTGAGACTTCTACATCTGAGACAGTCAGAACCTATTGGCACCTTGCCGGACTCCAGTGCCTTTCCTTCCTACCATCTATCTACAGCAGTACAATAAAGCTTTCCACCTAAAAGTGTCCGCTCTCTGTGTTTAGCCTATCGCTGTGGTTCCCCACGGGGCCCCTCCCCATGGGAGGAGTCATCTCCACTGCGACTAAGGGTCCACACAATGCCACAAACACAACACTCACTCTCTGTACCCCTTTCCAGATTATGTATAAATATATTAAAGTTGTAAGTTGGAGCCGCTTTATAGATGATATTTTTGTATTGTGGCAAGGGACAGAGGAGGAGTTGAAACAATTCAGTGATTGGATCAATAGCATTGATAGTAACTTAAAATTTACAACACACTATTCAGATCTACAGGTATCCTTTCTGGATGTGTCAGTTAAATTAGTGAACGGCCAATTTCAGACAACAGTATTCCGAAAGAAAACAGATCGGAACAACTTACTCAGATTTCACAGTCACCACCCACACACATTTAAATGTGGGCTGCCAGTCAGCCAGTTCTTTCGCATCAGGCGCATTTGTTCTGATATCAAGGAGTTTGAAAAACAAGCTGAGATTTTGAGCAGCACATTTCTCCAACGTAGTAACCCCAAGCAGGCAATAAAGAAAGCATACAAGCGGGCCAAATTCTCCGATAGACACTCCCTATTAGCCTATAAACCTAAAAAGGATGTGCCTGAATTGGTTTGTGTATTGAAACACACTACTGCAACATCTGTCATAGTTACAGCAATTCGCCAACACTGGCATCTTTTGTAGCTACATGACATCTTTCAAAAACCCCCAACCATTGTGACATCTAGAGGGAGTAACTTACGAGACAAGCTTGTACATGCACATTCTCCCAGTGTAAAAGAGGCAGAAACACCGGGACATTATAAATGTGGTCAGTGTCCACACTGTACTAATTGTATCAAGGGGGATGGTCAGTGTCCACACTGTACTAATTGTATCGAGGGGGATGGTTGGGTGGACCCGGTGTCAAAGTACAAAGTATTTCAGAAGTTTAAAACAAATTGTGATTCGACATACATGGTATATGCCATCATCTGCCCTTGTCCAATGGTGTATATAGGCAGAACAACCTGCACCATGAAAACGCGGTTGAACGAACACAAATCCTGGATAAATACCCAGACCATTAAGGCACCGATCGTCTCACATTGTTTACAGGCTCATCATGCATTCAATCATCTGCAGTGGACCATCATAGACCAAGTTAAGGAGTCTCCACGGGGAGGTGATCGTTTAAATATATTAAACCATCGGGAATCGTTCTGGATTTTCACCTTAAAAACCCAGACGCCGCAAGGCTTAAATGAAGAGCTGGATTGGAATGCATTGGTTTGACACATGGAGTTTGCGGGACATGACATAATGAGTGATTGGTCGGTTTTCAATGAAGGAGTGTAGCATATAACCACATCAGCTGTTTTAGTGCAATCTGAGAGCGTTTCGTGAGAAGAGACAAAAATCTTCACAAATTTCTACGTTTGAGACAGCGAATAAGGGAAGCATGATGGCTTGAGAAAGCTAAAAAGTCCAGCTCCAAAAAAAGAATGGTTTGAATGAAGCGAGTACCACAGTTTTGTAAAGAACGGCTTGAAAAAGACACAGCAATCATCTTAGTAATGACTACAGACATGTAATTCCAACTGCTCAACATCTTACATATAATCCCTGAGGAAAGACCCTTCACCGGGTCTGAAACAAGGCCTTGTCGGGTGGACAACGACAGCTACCAAGATAAGACAGTTTTGTGTCATATTTCAGATGCAAGTAGAGCCCGGTTGGACAACGACAGCCATTAAGATAAGTCGGTTTGTTCTAACACTCTGCAAGTAGAGTACCTGTAATAATTGGTTGTTGCCGTCAGAAGCGTAAAAAGACTTCCTTGTAAATCAGTTGGCCAATCTTTAGCCATTAATGTGGATAAACAGCCTGGGAAACAGTTTACAAAAATACCATAAAAAACTTTTTAACTCACACTTGCGCACATTTCAGAAACAAAAAAATACTTAGGGCGGAGGTGGATTGTTTATGATTAAAAATTGATTCATGGCGGTAATGACACTGAAAGATTTATGAAACGTTCCACCCTCTCCTTAAAAAATTTGTTTTGATCTCTTGAAATATATTGTTTTAAAAAAATCACGAGACATATAAAAGGGAAACATATTTTCCAAAGCGAGAAACCAATAAAGTTACAATTAAGAATTCTAACATGGGATATTGTTGGAGTTGGGATTGATTGAATGATTAATATCCCAGTAAAAAATTATTGGTGCATGGTACCCTAAATATATTAAAAAGTACCAGTCCAAGTACATATCCACTGTTTACCTTTTTCCACTGTGAAAACTGACCATTTAATCCTACTCTCTGTTTCCTGTCTTTTAACCAACTTGCAGTCCACAAAAGAACATCACCTCCTTTCCCATGACTTTTTAGTTTTCTTAGAAGCCTCTCATGTGGGATTTTGCTGAATGCCTTCTGAAAATCCAAATACACCACATCTACTGGTTCACCTTTGTCCACATGTTTATTCACACCTTCAAAAAAAATGTACAGATTTGTGAGCAAGACTTCCCTTGGGTAAATCCATGCTGGCTGTGTCCCATCAAACCATGTCTATCTAAATGTTTTGTGATTTTATTCTTTATAACAGTTTCCAGAATTTTTCCCAGCACTGAATTCAGGCTCACTGGGCTATAGTTTCCTACATCACCCCTGGATCCCTTTTTAAATATAGAGGTTACATTGGCCATCTTCCAATCTTCAGTTATATCGGATGATTTTAATGACAGGTTACAAATTTTTACTAATAGGTCTGAAATTTCATTTTTTTAGTTCTTTCAGAACCCTGGGATATATACCATCCGATCCAGGTGATTTACAGTCTATCAATCAGACCTACCACATCTTCCAGGTTCATTGTGATTTGGTTAAGTTGATCTGAATCCTCACCCATGAAAACCTTCTCCGGAACTGGTATCTCTTCAATATCCTCTTCAGTAAACACTGAAGCAAAGAAATAATTTAATCTTTCCATGATGGCCTTATCTTTTCTAAGTGTTCCTTTAACCCCTTGATCATCCAACGGTCCAATCAACTCCCTTGCAGGCTTTCTGCTTTGGACACAAAAAAGTTTTTATTGTGAGTTTTTGCCTCTATGGCCAACTTCTTTTCAAATTTTCTCTTAGCCTGTCTTATCAATGTCTTACATTTAACTTGCTAATGCTTATGCTTTATCCTATTTTCTTCTAATAGATCCTTCTTCCAACTTTTGGAATGAAGATCTTTTGGCTAAAATAGCCTCTTTAACCTCACCTTTTAACCATGCTGGTAATTGTTTTGCCTTCCTTCCACCTTTATTAATGCATGGAATACATCTGGTCTGTGTTTCTAATCCAACAAAGCATTTAAGGTCAGTCTGTTTTACTTTATTGTGCTTGCTTGGAAACCTAGTATTAGTTTTCCATCCACAGTATAAGGTATCTATGGGGAGAAAAAAGGAGGATAAAGTAAATAATTTGTTTTTTGTGTTCTATTAATTATGTGTTCTATTATTCTCTGTTGTATTTTTTTTCTCTCTTAAAATAGTATTGCAAAAAATTACAGTCATTTCTTTTGGGTAAGTTGTCATTAAGTATTTTCTTTTTATGGTGTTTTTTCTATTTATTTTATACACTTGTAACTAATGTAATTTAATTTTCTCTCTCCCTTTTGGCTCTCTTTTTATGTGGTCTAACTAATTCTCTATTTTTTTGGTCTTCATTGTTCCACATGGAAACTGTTTTTGGGATTATAAATTTAATGGGGTTTTCATATTAGTTCATTTTGCTTTCTAGATAAAGGGGGGTCAGTTGTAGATCAACAGTACCTTCATAGTAGTTATGATTTTGTGTCTTGAATTGGGCTCAAAAATAGATTTGATGTGATTTGAGAGTGTATAAGACTTGTGAACATTATATGATCTTGATTGTGAAATGATACACTATAAAATGAGATTAAAAGCTTCTTAGAGAGCCATTTGAATTCTGGCTCCTTTCCCTTATAATTAAATGAATCATTTGAAGTCCCTTTCTTAGAAGTAGAGGTTTTAGAAGTTTTAAAAAAGAAAAAAATGAAATCTCAGACTATGGGGACCACTTGAATGATAGGCTGATAAAATCTAGAATGAAGAAAACAAAAGTTTTTTCAGCATTAGAATATAGGTATTTGGGAGAATAAGTAATTAGCTGTAGATTTTTGATTAGGACATAGCTTAGACAAACTGTAGGATAACAATGTTGAGGAGCACGCCCTCAGGCCCTATTAGGAGCTCGGAGACGTGGTCCCATCTAAGGAAGATGTAAGCCCTTGGGCCGCGGCACGGCTCAGGGAGGAGCCCCAAGACACACTGCAGGAGGTGAGCTGGTACAAGCACGGGTGGAGCAGGAGCAGGGCTGGAGCGAAGACAAGGTGAGGATTCTGGAACAGGAACTAGGCAGGCTCAGCCCTCCACTGGACCTACAAGCACCAATGAGATCCAGCAACACAATGCTGATCTCGAGAGTAGCCCTCCGGCCACTCAAAAGCCCTTTCGGACCCGCCGCTTGGGAACGACGAGTGCTTGAGGCAAGACGGAGGCTGAGGGCAAGAACATGAAGACTTGGATACTCAGAGGGTTCAGACATAGACTTGGATACTTAGATAAAGACTTGGATACTCAGGAGACTCGGACGAAGACTTGGGCACTCAGGAGACTCGGACGAAGACTTGGGTAGTCAAACAAGGACTCAGGATACTTAGAAGACTCAAAGGACTTAGACAAGGATTCAGGAAACTCAGAAGACTCGGACAAGGATTCAGGATACTCAGAAGACTCGGAGGACTCAGACAAGGATTCAGGAAACTCAGACAAGGTTTCAAGATACTCAGAAGACTCAGACAAGGATTCAGGTTGCTCGGACGTTTCAGGCAAGGATTCAAGAGTCAGGCAAAAGTACTGGGTGAGAACTGCACCGCAGTGCGCCCTACACAGCTGCCCATGGCTGGTCGCAGACCACGCTGAACGCGAAGCAGACTCCAGGCAAAGACGTGGAACTTGAGAACATGGTGAAGATTCAGTAGAGGCCTGCACCGGGGCGCGCCCTACATAGCCGCCTGTGGCTGGTCGCGGACCATGCTGGAGCGGAGCAGGTTCTGCCAGAGTCTTGGGCATGGACGGAAGCAGGCACAAGGGGACTCCGTAAACCGGGAACAAGATACTCAGGAACAAGGCTTTAAAAACAGAAGTCTCCCGGAGGCTTGCGTGCAGACAAGAAGGCGACCTTGTATCATGAGGCGCCCTACTCAGCCATCCCATGGGCTGTTCACGGACCACAACATGGCACGCCAAGAGAGGTGGACAGACGAGGGAACTGGGAACTGGACGAAGAGCTGAAGATGAGACGGACGGAGTCAAGACAGGAAGATCAGACATCAGGGACATGGAATTTGGCACCTCAGGACTTGGGACATCTGGACACGGAACATCTGGAACATCAGGAACAGAAGACAGGTGACAAGGGAGCTCCAACGAGGGATGAGATCAGGGACATGAAGAACATGGAACGAAGATCCATCAAGGCACATGAGACCACGGAAGACCTGGAATGGTAGGAAGATCACAGACACTGTGCAACCCCAATCTGAAGGCATTGAAGAATGGCAGCGAGGCCCTTTTATAGGGCTGAAGCAGGAACAGGTGGATGACATCTTCTCAGAGGGCCACGGGGCTTTTCCCGCCGCTGGCCCTTTAAAAGTCAGGTTAAGGCACAAGCCCGTGCCTAATGAGAAGGAGGAAGAGAGCAGGCACGTCGGCGGCGTCCCTGCCGCATGGGAGGCCTGAAGGACGGCGGCATCGGCGATGGCAGCCCTGCCACGAAGAAAGGAACAGACTGCAGCAGCGGCTCCATGCCACGAAGAGGAAACTCCTGCTGGCAGCTCTAGAACCACAGGGGAGCCCGGAGTGTCGCAGCTTGGCCTGCCGCGGGACGGTGTCTGCAGCACCCTGGCTGAGGTGGGGGGCTCCCACGGCACGCGGGCAGACTCACAACAGTACCCCCCTTCAAAGATCCCCTCCCCAAGCCTCTTATCAACAAATTGGAAGGGTGGAGGATCACTCCATATCATCAGGGGACAATCAATGGTCCAAGGACAGAAGTTGGAAGTTCTTGGCGAGGAGCTGTAGTGATGGAGATACTGGTAGCTTAAGACATAGTAAGGAAGGTCAAAGATCCAGGCAAGATGTAGACAAAACACTGAAGACATGACATAGGCAAGGTAGAGGATTTGCAGGACAGCAAGGCTTGCATCTCACGTTCTAGTAGTCAAGGTGGCAGAGATTGAAAACAAGGAGTCCAGGATGAACAGAAGGCACAGATGAATGGTAGCATCTTGGAGTAGGATCGGTTCTTGGTTCGCGGTGGTCAGAATAAGAGTGGCAAGTAGACAAGCATCATCTTTGCGGAAGTAACATGGTAAAGACGGATTTTGTTACGATCCCTGCCCGCGGAGCTACTCTCCGCGAGCAGGCCTCTCACCTTCTGACCGCTGTGCTGCCTTCCACAGCAGGGACCCGCTGTGACTGCTGCTCCTCCGCGGCCCGAATCGCCGCGCTGACTCCACCTATGCGGTCAGTGACCACCGAGCTTCTGCTTCTCTTCTACAGCCAGGAGGACAACGTTGCCGCCCTTCCTTCGCAGCAGGGAGCCGCGATGCCATTGCTGGGGTCCTCGTCGGACGGCAGGAGGCCGTCCTGAAGCCAGCCTGCTCCTCCCTGCTCTGTTTCCTATGTGCAGCTGGGCGCCACTATCCAAGGTGCTTCATCTTCTTGCTTTAGCCGCTGGCGCGCACCTCTTCACTGTATTTAAAGGGCCCGCGGCCGGATATGCCCCGGGTCCCAGCTGATGAAAACTTCCTGCTTCATCCCTATAAAGGGGTTCCTCTTCAGTCACTCCTGGCCTTCGGATCGTGTTCCACAGTCGCCTGTGTCTTCTGACCGGTCCAGGTCCTTCGTGGTCTTCTCCTGCTTTGACGGCCTCGTCTTCATGTTCCTGATGTCCTTCGTTTGTGCCTCCAGTTGTCTTCATGTTCCTGATGCCCTTCGTCCATGTCTTCAGATGTCTTCATGTTCCTCATGTTCTTCATTCGTACCTCCTGATGTCTGATGTCCTTCCTGATGCCTTTGCCTTCGCTTCTACCTCCATGCCTTGGTTCCTTGATGTCCACTTTTCTGGCATGCCAATGTCGTGGTCCAGGATCAGCCCATGGGCGGGCTGTCTAGGGTGCCTCACGATACAAAGGCCAACTTCATCTCCGCAGTGCAAGCCTCTGGAAGACTTCTGCTTTAGTCCTAAGTCTTGAATCCTAAATTTTCTTTGAATCCTTGAGAATCTTGAATCCTGTGCTTGAAACTTGTCTCTGTCTTCGGAGCTCCTTGCATTTGCATCTGTTCATGCCAAAGACTCTGTTCGAACCTGCTCCGCTCCAGTGTGGTCCGCGACCAGTCCCACGGGTTGACTGTGTAGGGTGTGTTCCGGTGCAGGCCTCTTCAGTATCTTCGCCATGTTCTAGCATCAGCTTCCATTATCACTCCTAGAGTCTGCTTCGAGCCCAGCGTGGTCAGTGACCAGTCATACGGGTGGACTGTGTAAGGCGCGCTGCGTCGCAGTCTCGACCCAGCGCTTTGATCCTTGATTCTTCATCTACAGTGCCTTGATCCTTGCCTTCATAACAGTGTCCTCGCCTGAGTCTTCATCTACAGTGTCCTCGCCTGAGTCTTTGTCCAAAGTCTTCCGTGTTCTAGGACTCCATCTGCCCTCGTCCTCTGTCTGGCCTGCTGCCTTTTGCTGTACCCAGCGGCAGGTCCGAAAGCGCTTGGAATGGTCGGAGGACTGTTCATTGATCAACATTGCGTTGTTGGTCATCCTGGGGCATGCAGGTCCGGTAGAGGGTCAGACCCTCCATCTCCTTATTTATTTATTTAAGGATTTTTATATACCGCGGCTCGTTAGCAAACATCACCTTGTTTTACAATGAACATTAAATTAGCAACAAGCTTTACAATCCAAAATATTCTATAATGAAACATAGCTGATAACATTAAAACTATAAATAATTAAAATAAACTAAACTACATTCAGCAAGGGCGCATGGGGCTGGAGGATCAAGAGTAACAGTCCAATATTAACTGTATAAATATTACAAATTGGGAATATAGAATAAAAGAAGATGTAGATTCTTGGAGGTCAGAATTATTTGACAGATAATTACAATAAAAAGAATATTGCAAGTATATAGTTCGCCAAAGGAGAACTTAGCGTTATTGAATAGTAACTGATTAGTATGAATAGATATTATTATAAAAATGTCATATTAAATATAATAATTTGAAGGGAAGAGATCACAAATTGTATGCTTGTTTAAACAGCCATGTTTTCAAGTTCTGTTTAAATTTCTTGTGGCATGGTTCCTGGCGTAGATCTGTGGGTATTTTGTTCCATAGATGGATTCCAGCTATCGAGAATGTCGTTCTCTCGTTGAGACATACTTTAATATGTTTAAGCGTTGAAGTAGTTGGGTTTAGCCAGGTGCATTTTCTAATTGGTCTGTCTGATGTATGGAAGGTAAAAAATTCAGTGAACCAATGCAAATCTTGGTTATATAATGACTTATGTATAAGGGTGAGGACTTTGAATATTATCCTAGATACAATCGGAAGCCAGTGTAGTGACTGAAGAGCTGGGGTAATGTGTTCGTAGCGGTGCGTGTTAGTGAGCAAGCGTGCCGCTGCATTTTGTAGCATCTGTAGTGGTTGTATTGAGTTATTTGGTAGACCAAGTAATATGGAGTTACATTAGTCTAATTTAGATAATATAGTAGCTTGTAGTACAGTCCAGAAGTAATTTGGGTATAGAAGTGGTTTTTATCCTTTTCAAGGTATGAAGTTTGTAGAAGCCATTTTAATGTGGAATTGATAAATCTTTTTAGTGTAAATGATGTCAATTATGACACCAAGGCTGTGGACTTGTATAGTGTGAAGGTCAGATAGAGATAGTTGGGTGGGGTTAGCATGGTTGTTGTTTTGTGGCGAAATAATGAGGAGCTCAGTTTTGTTGGTATTTATTGCCAAGGAGTTTTCAGTTAGTAGATTCTCAATTTCCGTCAGCTCAGTCTTCCAGGTTTTGAGCGCATTGGGTAGTGAGTCCTTGATAGGGATAAGGATCTGCACATCATCAGCATAAATGAAGTGCGGGAGACCCAGTTTCATCAACAGTTGACAGAGTGGAGTAAGGTATATATTGAAAAGTGTGGAAGATAGAGAGGAGCCTTGGGGTACCCCTTATAGCAGATTTTTGGGTTTGGATTCATGTTGGCCAATTTTTACACTGTATTTTCTGCCATTAAGAAAAGATTTGAGCCAACATAGGGCAGTGCCAGTAATGCCAATTTGAGAGAGGCGAGTTAAAAGGATGTTGTGGTTGACTGTGTCAAATGCTGAGGAAATGTCCAGCAGGGCAAGTATATATGCATGACCGGTGTCTAATGCTTTTAGAATTGTATCGGAGAGTGTTAGGAGAAGAGTTTCAGTACTATGGTGCTTACGGAATCCATATTGGGATGGGTAAAGTAATTGATTTTCATCTAGGAATTCAGTGAGTTGTTTGTTGATGACTTTCTCTAATATTTTGGACAGAAAAGGTATCTGACTCTTCCCTCGTCAGTTCCACAGTTCCCTTAATCTTCAGGAGGTACCTGCAAGCTGTTCCTATCAGCCAGTACAAGTCCTGAGGTTTGTCCAGCCAACGGAGGGAGTCTCTATGAATTTGAGACCTTCTCCACTCTTCCGTAGAGAAGTGGTATTACCCCTGGGTTCCAACGACCTGCAGGAGGTGCCTGCACCCAGATTCTTTTCTGATCCCTATTTGATTCAACGTTCTCCAGTCAAGAATTGACTTGAGTTCCTTCCAGCACCCCAAGTCCTGGGTCTATCAACCAGCAGGAGGTGCCTGCATCCCAGGCCTGGCTTTCTTCTAGCAGTGCTTCTCCAGCAAGAACCTACTCCTAGTAGGAGCCTTTCATCAAGAGGGCCCATTGTTCTTCAGTGTCTCACTCCATGACCCTTCTGTTCCGGCTTGTTCCTGTATCCTCCAGTTCTTGTTTGTCTGTTTGTCTCACCAGGAAGTACCTTCGAACTGTTTCATTGGTACTGACCTTGGTCTGATCCTTGACTACTCTGTCTGCCTTGGCATGTGGCACAGTGCCTAAGGTGAAAAGACCTTGATCTGAAGGTCATGGTTCAAGCCCCACTCTGGCGCTTCTTAGAATTGATTCCTCGTTCGTGGGTCCCAGCCCACACATTCCTGAAGCCAAGAACACTTGATTCCAAGTTTGTGGGTCCTAGCCCACACATCTATGATCCCATGAACATTGATGTTAAGCTCGTGGGTCCCAGCTCCCACTTCAAGAATTCCAAGAACATTCCTGACCCATTCCATCTGGGTTTTTCTCCTCTTACATTGTATCTATGATATGTCTATAACAAGCTATTTTTCTCATTTCAGCTCTTCAACCTGGGAAGTGTGTTGAACCTCCGAGTTTCACAACATTCTACCTGCCTTCCTCCCGGAGTCAGCCAAAAGAGGCTGGAAGGGGGGATACTGTTGCGCACTTGCCTGCGTTTCACGTGGACAGGGCCTTACCTCTGCGGCCTGTCCTGCTGCTGACGTTGCTCCTCGTGGCCCAGAGGCCGCAGCTGAAGCCGAGGCCTCGCCTGAGGCCTCGGCTTCAGCTCGGCTCGGCATTAGAGATGTGAATCCGAACCGGTTCCGATTCACATCTTTAATGCCGAGCCCACACCATCGGCGCCTGAAGGCTGTGCTCGCAACATCTTCCTGATGTGAAATCAAATCGTACACTAATTCTATTGCTAAAGGTGCTAGGAATATTAATGATGAAAGTATGAAGTCTTTCTGAAATTTGACTGTAAATTTGATTTACAATCACGTGTACACTGACAGTACAGAAGCTTATGATGAAAGGCAATTTGCTGTAAAACCTCAAGTGTTGATTTGAGTATTTTAAAGATAGATAGTAGAGGGCAGTGGAGGAGAAGGACATTTTTTTGCTAAGCCATAATTTTTACTGATTAGTGTGGGTTATGAAAGAGTGTAGGAAATATGAAGCTGATGCGTGTGAAGTTTTAACTTTTAAAACATGGGAAGTATATTTTCACAGACTCTCCACAGGGCACAGAGTTATATTGTTTGTCTAATCATCAACAAATACATTAAAAAATGGCATGGCTTTACAAAAGATGACATTAAATTGCAATATCCATTGAAAGGTGCATTTAATTTTGGAGAGCAGTCTTAATTGAAAAGGAAGGTGGAATTTAATGTTCTATGTACTAAACTTAAACCCTACAAAGTAGAAATAAACCCGCCCAACGAGGTTGTTATACTAAAATCTCCACTTCTAAATGTTGGTTTGATCTATAGCCCACCTAGAACACTCCAAAAGACTGTTTACCTCTAATTTAAATCTTCACTACATCGTTTCCAATTCCAGAATCAACTCTAATCGAAGGAGACTTCAACCTACATGTAGACAGCATACCTAAAACTGCAGCATGCAAAATCTTTCTAGTCATTATGGAAGCCATGGGTTGGTCATAATTCGTATCCAAACCCACCCATAAAGCAGGACACATCTTTGACCCAATTTTCGCCACTCAAAATAACTGCATAATCAATTCATCTCACAAAATATTACCATGGTTTGATCACCAGCTAATAACAGCTGAAATAACTTTCTTCACTATGCAACAAATTAAAAAAACAATCAATCCTTCACCTACAGAAAAAAGATAGAAACTGAAATACTAGAAGACTATTAAAAATAAAATAACTGAGTTTGATCACAATAATGCCTTCTCATCCTTTGACTCCTGGGATAAAATCATCAATGAAATAGCGGATATTCTATGCCCGATCCAGACAAAAATGTTCCAAAATGAAGGCAATACAACTAAACAAAAGAAACCTTGGTATACCAAACAGACCCTGAGAAAATCTGAAAAGCAATGAAGGAAACAACAATCTACAGATTCCCTAGAAATATACAAATCCCTATTAACAAAATACCATGAACAAATAAATAAAGCTAAAAAAGATTACTACGCAAAACAGATTCATGGTGTAATATTTAACTCAAAACTACTCTTCAAAATTGTAATAAACTTAATCAAAGACCATCCTTCCCATCTCAAACAACAATGACTTTACAAAGAACTCATGCAACTCATGCAAAGTGTTGGGCGCCCCGTCCACACCTGGCCCGCGCACGGGCCTGATCACCTCGCCAGCTCCTCTGCAGATCACGGGTCGGCCTCCCCAGCGGCAGCCGAGAGCTCCTCTAGGCCTCGGCGTCCCGGGCCTTCCACTGCGCCCCAGGCCTCAAGGGGGAGTACGGCATCTCCAGTAGCGTTGGCCATGCCCCTATGTGCACGCGGACCGCCCGGCCTCTTATAGGGCCAGGGATGGGTCCTAGCTCCGCGGCACACCCTGATTGATGGAACGATATAAGGAAATCCTTACCTTGGCAATCAGGTCGGCACTGTCAGTATACTAGTTTGCCCCCGCGTTCACAGTCTTGTTCCAGCCTTGTTCCAGTGTCCTTCTGTTCCTGCGTCTGTCTGTCCGTCGTCCCAGGTAGTACCCTTGGACTGTCTCTCTGGTACTGACCTCGGCCTGTTCCTCGACCATCCTGTCTGCTGCCTGCACCCTGACCTCTGCCTGCCTTGTGAACTTGTCTGACCTCCGGAACCTGACCTCTGCCTCATTGACTACTCCTCAGACTGATCCTCGGATTCTGACCTCAGCTGCCATTGACCATGTCTTCTGATTCTGGCTCTGTCCCTTGCCTTGTCATCGTCTATGCTGTTTGGGCCTTCCTTGCCTCTCCAGACCAACAGCGTGAAGTCTGACCGCGCTCCCTTGCTGATCATGGGCACGCCTCTCTACTACCTCTCTGGGAGACCCTGCGAGGCCCACCTAAGTCCAAGCAGCCCAGGTCCCTATGGGCTCCACCTGAGGGGACCTCGGGCTTCCAGTGGTGAAGCTCATCCTAGCCTCTGTCTCCTCCTGTGCTCTGCCCCCTGGGGGCAGGTGCTTTCTGGTCCCTACCAGTGAGCCGTTCTCCACTGCTCCAGAACAAGGGTCCACCTCCAAACGCAACAGGTTGCCAAGGCCATGGACTCGGCGGAGTCTCCCGCCTCCAGGGCCCTACTGGGTTTGGTTGCCACAATCCAAGAACATCGCAAGGCTTTGGAATTGCTAGCCTGTTCGGTGGAAGAGCTTCGTTCCCAGCTGCGAGATACAGCTCTGGCCAATCTCGTAGGCCTATCGGCCTCTATGCTACCCAAAGCATCGTTGTCGGGGAACCACTCTCCTGTCGTGGCTTTCTCAATCAGTGCTTCATGCAATTTGCACTGCAACCATCCTGTTCACGAAGGAATCAACCAAATTGACCTTTATCCTTTCTCGCCTGGAAGGGAAGGCTCTGGCCTGGCCTCTCCCTTATGGGAACGCTCTTGATCCTATGCTTTCCAAGCTACCTGAGTTTATTGCTCTCTTCAAGCAGACCTTTGGAGACCCAGCGGGGTTACCAAGCTTAGGCGCTACCGTCATCGGCCCCAACTCCCTGCTTCCAGTCTCTCTGGGCATCCATGCCCACTCCCTTCGCCACCATTGCTCTGTTCGATACAGGAGCAAGTGGCAGCTTCATCATGGATGACATCATCAAGCTTCTGAATATTCCTCTTCAGTCATTAGATGTGAGCTCCGAATCGCCTCCATTCAAGGAGAACATTTTCCAGGGCTCAACATCCATTGAACAGTGGCTGTCCGTCTTACTGTGGGCACTCTCCACGAGGAGGAGGTGTCCTTCTATGTGTAAAACATTCCACACATCCAGTCATCCTGGGGCTGCCTTGGCTCCAGATCCACGAACCCCAGGCATTCCCTGCCTACTGCTGCGTCCATCGGTCCCCGACACCCTCCTCCTTGCTCTCTTACCTCGTTGGCACCTCCTCTTTGCCCTCGGGAGGACTAGCTGCTGCGAACCGCCATGGCTCCTGCAGACCTAAGGGCGCGCGCGTGGCGTGGGCCCCAACGGAAACACCAGCGATGGCGTGAACTTCGGGGGGCATTCCATGAATATGACGTCACCTGCAACTCAGATAAAGGACTCGACATTGCTAACATGTTGAGTTAGCAAAGGTTTTACCTATGGACGGTTTTGCGACCTAGCTACTGTGCTTCTGGACTTACCAGGAGTACCCGCTCCACGGGGGCTCTGCTCTCTCTTCTTGATTTCAGATTGCCCAGAACACTCGGAAGACTCCCTTTTTGCCTGGAAGTGATCACGGACGTGAACACAGTGAGTTCTATTACATAGGAATCGGTACTCGCTCCACGAGGGCCTATATTCCTATTGCTCTGAAGACTCCCTTCCATCCAAGACGTTATTGCAGGTACAGAGATCAAGAGTTACCTTGGCAAGATTACAGATAGGAACCGGTACTCACTCCACAAGGGCCCATGTTCCTAGAATCTTATACAGACTCTCTTCTACTTTAGAAGCCATTTCATATTCAGCAATTGTGAGTTCTTATTACAGACTGCTTGTGGGAACCAGTGCTCGCCTATGGCTCCTGTTCCTGAATGTACTGAAGACTCTCTGTGGCATAGAGACCATTGCAGACATCTACTGTTGTGAGTGTACCATCTTGTATCCAGTATACCCTGTCTACTCACTACTTCTAGTCTCTCTCTACAGCACAGCGACCCAGAGATTATATTCCAGTATCAGAAGGACTTCATCCTTGCCGGACACAGCAACTCACTACTGCCACCCCTGGTGGTCCAGCTTCCAGTCTAATAAAGAACTATTGTGTTTGTCTCATACTCCAGCCTAGCCGGTGGTCCCTCTCAGGATCTCCTCCTGGGGGCACTGTCATCTGCCATCGGCCCAGGGATTCACCAATTCTATTAGTGTCACTCCTTACACTATAGAGTGGTATTTCATCTGCCACTCTGTGGGAGCCAACCACTACAGACCATTAGCTCCGCCTACGGAGTATTATAAATTGCTAGCTCCTCCTCTTGGAGGAGCAGCACAGAACACCTACTCAGTATGTTGAGTTCGAAGACGCCTTCTCGAAGCAGAAGGCAGATACCTTGCCTTCGTTACACAAATTCAATTGCTCCATAGAGCTTCTACTGGCATGACACCTCCCAAGGGCATAATTTACCCATTGTCTCACCCAGAAACCCTAGCCATGTCTGAGTTTATCAAAGAGAACCTAGAAAAAGGGTTCATTCATCCCTCTGATTCTCCTGCTGGAGCGGGCTTTTTCTTCATTAAGAAGGACGGCGGTCTATGCCCTTGTATTGATTACAGAGGGCTCAACGCCATAACCCGCAAAGACCGTTACCCTCTGCCACTTATCAGTGAGCTGTTTGACCGCCTTCAAGGGACACAGATCTTCACCAAGTTGGATCTGAGGGGTGCGTACAAACTGGTTCGCATCCAACCCAAAGATATCTGGAAAACCGCATTCAATTTGAGGGATGATCACTATGAATATACAGTAATGCCCTTTGGGCTATGCAATGCCCTAGCGGTCTTTCAACGCCTTATGAACAAAATCCTCCAAGACCTCTTGTACTCATTCATGGTCGTATATTTTGACGACATCTTGATCTTTTCCAAGAACCTCGAATTCCATCGAGATCATATTCGGATTGTCCTCCAACATCTAAGAGAAAATCATCTATATGCCAAGTTAGAAAAATGCCTCTGCGAGCAAAATCGCTTACCCTTCCTAGGGTACATCATATCCGATCAAGGTTTCTCCATGGATCCAGAGAAAGTCCAAGGGATCCATGATTGGCCCCAGGCAGTAGGCCTATGGGCCTTACAACGTTTCTTTGGTTTCACCAATTATTACCAGAGCTTCATTGCCAATTATTCTACCCTAGCTGCTCAGCTCCCGCCATGACCAAGAAAGGGGCTAACACTCGTGTGTGGACACCCAAAGTACAAGCTGCTTTTCAGATGTTAAAAGAAGTCTTCTGTTCCGGTCCTTGTCTTCAGCATCCAGACCCAAGACGTCCATTTGTTGTTGAAGTCGACGCCTCCGCAATTGGAGCAGGAGTCGTCTTAAGTCAGTTTTCTCCAAAGGGTAAATTAATACCTTGTTCATTCTACTCCCAAAAGTTCTCTCCCACAGAGCAGCACTACACCGTGGGTGACCGAGAACTTCTCGCCATCACATTAGCGCTTCAAGAGTGGCGCCCCTGGTTGGAGGGGGCACAACATGAATTTACCATTTTCACGGACCATAAGAATCTTGAGCACCTGAAAGAAGCTCAACTCTTGAATCCTAGACAAGCCCGATGGGCGCTCTTCTTTGAACGATTCAATTTTGTCCTACGTTATCGCCCAGGTCCCAAGAACCTTTGTGCCTACGCACTATTGAGATCCTTTGAACCAGAGAATGTTCCCGATGTTCCCAGACACATCATAGATCCTGCCTGCATATCCCTTGCCGTGACCACCACAGTTCCAGTGAGGAAAAGAGTCTCTCTACGTAGATTACGTGAACGAGTTCTGAAATGGGCCCATGATTCCAAGTTGGCAGGGCACCCGGGTCATACCAGGACCCTAGAGATGCTGCGGAGATATTACTGGTGGCCCAACATGGTGCAAGACTCTCGTAACTATGTGGATTCATGTCCCATCTGTGCCCAACAGAAGCCATCTGTGCCCAACAGAAGCCATCTACCGGAAGGCTTTGGGGACTACTCCAGCCACTTCCAGCACCTACCGAGCCATGGTCCAGCATCTCAACGGACTTCATCACAGACCTGCCTCCGTCTCAGAATAATACCATAATTTGGTTCATCATCGACCGTTTTTCGAAAATGGGTCACTTTATTCCCTTGCCGGGCCTCCCATCAGCCCCAGAACTAGCCAAGTTGTTCCTGAAACACATTTTCCATCTCCATGGACTCCCAAAAGAAATAATATCTGACCGAGGACCACAGTTTGCTGCCAGATACTGGTGCTCCTTATGCAAGAAATTTAATATTACCTTGAATTTTATGTTGGCCTATCATCCACAGGCCAATGGTCAAACTGAAAGGACCAATTGGACCTTGAAAACATTCCTCCGTTCCTAAGTGAATGACCAGCAGGACAACTGGCCTGATTTGCTACCCTTGGCTACGTTGTTGCATAATACCCATGTCGCTGCCGCCACCGATGTATCTCCATTCTCCGTGGTATTCGGATGACAACCTCAGCTGCCACTTCCAGTTCCTCTGACTGTTTCTTCCCCAGCGGCACAGTTCATGGCCCACACCATTTGCCAGGTGTGGAATCAAGTCAAAGAATGCCTTACCCAGGCCGTTGAATGCTCCAAGCATACTTCTGATGCCCACAGACATCCCGCTCCACTCTTCCATCCTGGTCAGAAGGCATGGCTAAGCACCCGACACATAAGGTTGAGACTTCCTGCTCATCGCCTGGCTCCCGAGTACATCGTTCCGTTTTCCGGTTGCTTCGAGAAGTAGAAGCAGTGTCGTATCAGCTACGGCTACCACGTGCCATGGGCATCCATAACGCGTTCCATATCTCGCTGCTGAATCCTTTGATCCTCTCCTGGCCCTCTTGTAGAGATCCTTCACCTCCACGGATCACCACTGAACCAGACTCATCTCTTCAGGTAAGAAAGGTCCTCGATGTCCATCGGTGTCAAGATAGATGGGAATACCTCCTAGCCTGGGAGGGTTATGGGGCCGAGGAGAATTCATGGGAATCTTCCCATAACATTCTCGACAAAGAACTCCTTAAAGCCTTCCACAGAACCCATCCTGACAAGCCACAGCCGCATAGAGGGAGGCCTGGGGGGGGGGGGGGGGCAGGGGTGTACTGCTGCACGTCCCATCCACGCCTGGCCTGTGCACGGGCCTGCTCACCTCGCTAGCTCCTCTGCAGGTCATGGGTTGGCCTCCGCAGTGGCAGCCACGAGCTCCTCTAGGCCTCGGCATCCTGCAGAGGTGGTCGCCGGGCTTTCCACTGCACCCTAGGCCTCACGCTGGAGTTCGGCATCTCCAGTGGTGTTGGCCACACCCCTACGTGCGAGCGGACTTCCCTACCTCTCGTAGGGCCAGGGATGGGTCCTAGCTCCACGGTGCACCCTGATTGATGGAACGATATAATGAAGTCCTTGCCTTGGCAATCAGGTCGGGACTGTAAGTATACTAGTTTGCCTCCACGTTCACAGTCTTGTTCCAGCATCCTTCTGTTCCTGCGTCTGCCTGTCCGTCCTCCCAGGTAGTACCCTCGGACTGTCTCTCTGGTACTGACCTCGGCCTGTTCCTCGACCATCCTGTCCGCTGCCTACATCCTGACCTCTGCCTGCCTTGTGAACTTGTCTGACCTCTGGAACCTGACCTCTGCCTTGTTGACTACTCCTCGGACTAATCCTTGGATTCTGACCTCAGCTGCCATTGACCACGTCTTCTGATTCTGGATCTGTCCCTTGCCTTGTCATCGCCTACGCTGGTTGGACCTTCCTTGCCTCTCCAGGCCAACAGCGTGAAGTCTGACTGTGCTCCCTTGCTGATCATAGGCACACCTCTCTACTACCTCTCCAGGAGACCCTGCGAGGCCCACCTAAGTCCAAGCGGCCCGGGTCCCTACGGGCTCCACCCGGGGGGACCTCAGGCTTCCAGTGGTGAAGCTCATCCTAGCCTCTGTCTCTTCCTGTGCTCCACCCCCTGGGGGCAGGTGCTTCCTGGTCCCTACCAGGGAGCAGTTCTCCACTGCTTCAGAACAAGGGTCCACCTCCAAGCGCAACACAAAGAATATGCTAATGCATTCTTAAACAAAATCAAAACACTTAAATCACAATTCTCCCACTGCTCACCAACAAAAAAGCCTGAAGAAAAACTAGGTCAAGTGTAATGGAACAAATTCGACCCAGTATCTAAACTCAAAGTAAAACAAATCATCTGTAAAATGAAACCCACCACCCACTCACTAGACCCAATCCCTGCAGATGCACTGAAAACTGTAAACAGCATAATAACCCCAATATTCACAAAAATGATAAATCACTCACTAGCAGAAGGATTGGTTCCTGATAGAGCAAAATAAGCTGCAATTAAACCGATCCAAAAAAATAAAACCAGAAGAACTGATGACTGGGACACTTAACAACCAATCTCCAACCTATCTTTTATTGCGAAAGTCCTTGAAAAATCAGTTGTTGCGCCCGTCTCTCGCAGACAGCTGCGACCTTGCTGCTCACCTCCTTTTTGCCTGCACTGGTATCTCTTGGACGAATGGCGGCCTCTGCTTCCAAACGCCGCCTTCCTCGGCATCCCCGAGACGGCGTGAGTGACTCCATCTGCCATCTTGACACAGGGATTACCTAAGGCACGCGTACGCATGCCAGAGCCACTCAAATACACGTCATGGCAGGAACCTCGGGGGCATCTCCTCCGCATGACATTATCTCCAACTGTGTATTTAAGCCTGCCTAACGAACCTTCCTACCAGTTAGCAAGGACTTCCATCCTGCTATATTCCACTCCTTTGGAGATGCTTCGCTTCGCTACAGAACCTGACTCTCGAACGCCTTAGGTACCCACTCCTTGGGGGCCTAGTCTCGTTCTGGCTATCCGCTCCTCGGATGGCCTTCCTGCCTAAAGTACTCTTCATCTGCTCTGGGTGTGTTTGGTTCTGCCTGGTGACTTCGCTGCTTCTGCTGACGGAACTTCTGTGTACCTCGGGCCACTACTGTGCTCACCTCAGCAACCATCTCTGCACCCTACAAGAGTGAGTACCACCAGCTGTTCTACTCTGCTGACCTCCTGCTCTACTCTCAACATTTCTCCTGTGATTCTCAGTGTATCCCACACTGCGGGCCACTACGTATCATTACAGAGAAGTTCCATCTAAGGAGGGATTCCCCGGGTTACCGTGCTCCGCGGACCACTACCGGGGATATCAGCTTGAGCTACCTGGTACTCTGGACTGTGCCTCTCTTCCCATTGGTGGGAAGCTTCTACATTTCCAGTATAATAAACTTTATTTCGCTTGTGTCAGTCTCAGCTGAGGCTAACCTATCGCGGTGAGTCCGCACAGGGCTCCTCCCTGTGGGTGGAGCCAACTCGCACCAAGATCCAAGGTCCACAACATACTAGTTTCTAACAGCAGTTTTATCACAACTAGAGAACCACCTCAAGGACAACAACATACTATACCCAAAACAATTTGGATTCAGAAAAAAACGCTCAACAGAAACTTTCTCATTTCCTTGGCAGACCCTGTACTACAAGGCTTTGATGTCAATGAATCGTATATACTGGTTCTAATTGATCTAACAGCAGCATTCAACACAGTTGACCATATACTACTATGTCAACAGCTAAGAGAAACTGGGATAGATGGAAATGGCTGGCCAGGGGGCAGGGTCTGGACAAGGAGGGGCAGGGGGTGGGCCGGGACAGCACCATTTGATGCTGTCCCAGGAAAGCACACGCCGGCAGCCAGCCAGTGTGCACAGATTACTTCTGCTCCAGAGGAGCTGTAAGTATTGAAATAAAGAATTTGGGGTTAGTTAGTTTAGGTTTAGGGGGTGGGGAGGAGAGGGTAAGAGGGGGGAAGGTTAGGTAGAGGGGTAAGGAACTGATGGAGGCCCGATTGTGTCACTGTGTGTATTTACTGAAAACTCCCCCCCACCCCCCCCCACCTCGAGTGTGCGGCCATCGGATTTTATAACATGTGCATGCCGGCACGCGCATGTTATAAAATCGGCGCATCCATGGGCATGCGCCAGGAACCACATGCACATTGACAGCCACACGCTGCTTTTAAAATCGACACCAATATGCGCATTACTAGCAAACCTAGGAATCAACTTCTTCCTATACGCAGACGACATACAATTCTATATCTCATTTGACAAAACATTCAGAAAAACTGCGCCTCTGACAAAATATATGAAAGCCATACAAGAAAAACTTATTCAACTGAAACTAAATCTAAACCCCCAAAAAACTGAAATTGTGTGGTTAAGGAAACACAACATGATAATCAATCCACCAATCCTAGATTTAGGAATCACTAATATTACTCCCTCAGATCAAGTATGAGACCTTGGAATTTAGATCAACAAGAACATCATTATGAAAAAGCATATAAGCAAATTAATCAAAACAGGGTACTCCAAGTTGAGAATATTGTGTCAGCTGAAATCCTTGTTAACAATACAGGCTTTTGCAGTGTCTTACAAACCCTTGTGTTTTCAAACTTAGATTACTGCAACCCTCTTTTACTAGGCCTACATCGAATCTACTAAAACAGCAATTTCAAAATGCCTCCTCAAGACTCTTGCTAGGAAGAAGGAAATTTGACGTCATCACCCCCCTCTTTGATGGCACTTCACTGGCTTCCAGTACAAGCCAGAATTCACTATAAAGTTCTCTCCCTAATATTCAATATAATCAATAATATTAATCCATGTTTATTAGGAGTATCAATTCAATACTACACACCACAGAGAGACCTAAGATCACAAAACAACGGACTGCTAATGGTACCATCCACTCAGACCACACACCAAACACAAATAAGAGACTGAACGTTTTTCATAGCAGGCCCTATGTAATGGAACTCACTTTCTAAGTCAATATGTCTGATAACTGATAGAAGGACTTCAAATATGAACTGAAAAAATGGCTCTTTAGAAAAGCATACGAAATAACGTAAAGAAAAGTATACGATTTAACGTAAGAGACAAAACACTGGGCCAGATTTTAAAAACTACGCGTGGGCGTAGATTTGTGCACGCAACCCAGCACAAACAAATCTATGCCCAATTTTATAACATGTGCACGCAACCGCGCACATGTTATAAAATCCAGGGTCAGCGCGCGCAAGGGAGTGCAGAATTGTGCAACTTGCGCGCGCCAAGCCGCGCAGCGTTCCTCCATTCCCTCCGAGGCCGGAGGGAACTTTCTTTCCACCTCCCCTATCTTCCCCTCCCTTCCCCTACCTAACCCGCCCCCCAGCCCTACCTAAAACCCCCCCTTACCTTTGTCCTATAAGTTGCGCCTGCCTCCGGGCAGGTGTAGATTGGGCGCGCCAGCCATCGGCCGGCCCGCGATCCCGGGCACAGCGGCAAATGGCCACTGTGCCTGGAGGCTCCGGCCCCGCCCCCACCCCGCCCATGCCCTGCCCCTTTTTAAAGTCCCGGGACATACGCGTGTCCCGGGGCTTGCGTGCATCGCCGAGCTTATGAAAATAGGCTCGGCGCACACAGGAGCGGGTTTTCGGGGTTACGCGCATAACCCTTTGAAAATCCGCCCCACTGTGAATAGCGAGAGCATTAAGTAATGAATGATGTGAAGTACATTGTTAGTAGGATTATAACCTGTAATCACTGTTATATAAACCAAGAAAACGGATGAATATGTAACAGATTACCAGTATATAGCAGCTAGCGCAATATCCTAGAATATTTATGATTATGAACTAGAATTAGTATACAATGTGGAATCAAACTAGAAGGTGAATGCTGATCACTCAGTATATGACCAATGACCATGAAATATGTATGAGGATTTTGTAAACCATTGTGATTATCTCTTGGATCGATGGTATATAAAATACCTAAATAAATAAACTTAACCAGTCTGTTTACTATAAGCTACTAAAATCATAATGTGGTGTGAGTGAGGTTTTTGTGAATTTATGAAGCAAAAGAGATACAAAGGTGATTTTTATTTCAAAGATGGAAGAAAGCCCTTCTCAGAGCCTTCCACAGCCTGACATACCTTTTTTTTAAGAGAAGAATGACAATCAGGAATTGAATGAAATTTTTTTTTTTACTAAACATGATGCAAATCTACAGTTCTCAGAGAAAAAAAATGTTGTTAGAAAAAAATAAAGTAGAGAAAGTAGACCAACTCATGCTGAGTTGAAAAGTAGGAAAGAGAAATCTAATCAGAGTCTGTTAAATGATTCAAATACTAAGGTGTTTTTTTTTTATTTAAGGGATCCTGGATACCCACAAGGACATTTGACTTTTGGACTTTACAAATTAATTAGCCTAAAATTGATCAGAGTACTAAGAGAGAAGAATGTGGAATGCAAAATAGAAGTTATGACCCATGTTATTATTGTCAAAGAATAAGAGGAAAACATTTAAAAAAGAGAATTTTCTCTGTTATAAACCATTCTTTAGTATTTTCCACCTCCTTGTCCTCTTTTTAGAGACAATCTGTGCTGTTCCATACAGCTCAGCCAATAGTAACTGTCAAGATTTTCTTATAATCTACTATGATTATTCTGACAATACTTTGAAAGCTCATTTAATGCTTTAAGATAAGAGTGGAGAAAATTATTTTTTGTTACCTGTACTTTCTGGTAAAAATTGAATAGCTAGTTTTATTAGAAAAAAATTATTTTTATCCTAAATATTGTTCTAGTTTATACTTTTTTTTATAATTAAGCCATTTAAAATCCTCTTTGTTTCAAGGATTTCTTGTTCTCTATTGAATTTTTGTTAGAATATAGGCCAAGGGTCAGAGCCTGTACCCGTGCTTGCTTGTAAGCATAACAATAAGAAATTGCATGGATACCATTTACAATTATGAGATAAGAATTAGAATTTAAACCAATTAGAAAAATGTAATACCAATAAACAAACTATTCCTATACCTTAATAACAGCGTATATCTAGAGACTTCAGTGAATCCAGAAATTTCTGCTATAAGAAATAGTGTTTGTGATATTTTGATTGTGCTGTGTGTATGAAGGTGAGATCTGTAAGAATGAATTCATGTGTAAAATATGAAGGACATTGGCATGTTTTGGCCACATGGTCAGAGACAACTTGAATTATGATTGGAATGATTTTGATGTTAATTTGTGTGATATTTATGCTTCTCATGAAAATCTTGATTGACCAATGAGTATGTGTGTGTTTTATCATGAAGAAGAAAATACAATTTCTTGTTTAAGATGTAGCTTTTGTTAGCCTTTAAGACTGTTTAGTTTCTTTTGCAATAAAGGAGTGAAGAAAATTATTTTTCAAATACCTCAAATTGATAAAGTAATGTTTGATTATAGTGTTCAGAATTAAGCTTGTGATGCATAAAAGGTAGGAGAATGAATGAATGAAGTAACTGAGATTTTTACATTGACCAGTGAGCGCTCCTACTATGGTTGTAGAGGTTTTACTTAAATTATTTTCTTGTAGATCAATATGACATGTAACATAATTTGTTCAAAAGAATTTTAATTCTGTTTCTATTACAATTGAAACTTTATGATTTTTTTCATCATCCTGTAAGGTTGTTAAGTTCTGGTATTTGTCCTACTAAAAACAAAGCTGTCAAAATATGAATTTGTTATACTATTTTTGTTTCACAAATATCTGTCCATGACTGCAGTTATAAAAGAATTTCAGTGTTTTGTCTTTGTGTTGCAAGTATTATCTTTAACCATGAAATTAAGATTGCCCTTCCTCTGACCATATTTTTAAACATTTTCTTTTCTCTTAATAAGCTCAAATGGTGTCAGGACAGACAAAATCTCCAGACTTTTAAATTCTAAACTACTGTCTTGTTTCAATGTTTAAAGTTGCTCTCCTATATCTCAGTAATTTCCTTTTCTTATTGTGTTGGGAAAACAGTGTGCATAAAGTCTTAGCAGAGAAAGATACAGCTGCCCTGTTTGTCATTTTTGTTTTCAATTTGTTGCTTTTCCTCATAGCCTGTGGGTTCAGGGCTAAGAGCAAAATAGTCTGATATCATACCTCTTTCAAATGTTGCTTTGCTCTAGATTTATTAGTCAAAATCCTTAGATAAAAATATTATTGCTATATTTATCTTTATTTTGTAGGAATGTATATTTTTGTTCTAATTAATTAAGAAAGATGTATAAATCTATCTTCATTTCATGTCTATATCCAATAACTTACGGCGGAATTTTCGAAGCCTGGCGCACAAATTCTGGAGGATACGCACGTGGCCGGGCCATCCACGCGCCGAGCACATTTTAGAAACAGCCTGGAGATAGGTACCTCCTAGGTCGGCCATTAAGCCCTGCCCCAGGAAGCACACTCCAGCAGCTGGCCGACGCGTGCAACTTACTTCAGCTGCTGAGGCAAAGTAAGTAAAAAAAACCAAAATAAATTTGATTCGTTAGGGTTAGTTTAGGGGTTGGGGAAGAGAGGGGAAAAGGGAGGAAGGGTAGGTAGGGGTATAGAAAAATTCCATCCCGGTCCACTCCTTAATTGTAGCGGACCGGGAGAGAATTGGAGTAGGCCTACTTGCGTCGCCGTGCGCTGTATTTTAAAATTCCCCACCCGCACAAGCACACGCGGATATTAAAATTTGTCCATGCCGCGTCGGGTAAAGGCAGCAAGGGGTGAGTGCCTGCTCGCGGGGGATCCACGGGCAGGGTTTCATAACATTATGAATCCATAAAAACTGAGAGAAAGATAAGCTATTCATTAAATGAAACGGATGATGACTGGAATATTCCAGATAAGTATTCCTGTCCTTATCCTTTGAAAACAAGGTTGTACAGAGGTGTCCGTCTCTCCACCAAAATGTCTAAAAAAGAAACTTGATGGAAATCACAGCCTGAAGAAAATTGAATTGATTCCTCGCAACTATTAATCCAGCGAGTGAATCTAAAAATGTTCTCAGTTCCCGATCACACAATGAACACGTTGTCGATATTCTGCCCTGAGGCAGCCTAATGGCGAAACAATTGGCAGCTTTTGCTGGGCTTTTTGACAGAACGATCATCACAACAAAAATGTTATTTTATAAAAAAACAACAAAAAAATTGGACAGATTAAATTTAATAAAAACTGGCTGATTGGAGGTTTTTTTGACCTTTGATTAGAACAATACTGTCAAATTAAAGTAGGCTGACATAGTATGCCAGATCTCTTAGGTCTTTTCCTCCCCATATATTCACGTTATGAATTACTTTAGTAAAAGCATTTTGTATTTTTGGGATAGTATCTTTCACTAGCCCTGTGGTGTTATTTTTGAGGTTTTTTTTAAATGTTTGATTTAGTGAAAGAAGTTGCTTAGTACCTTATTCTGTCTATTCTATCTTATATGGGAGAGAAAAATAATAATTTTAAAAGATAATGTAAGCCAACTGAAAATAATTTATGCTTCCATACACTGAATGCAGCATCATAACTTATGAATTATAAAACTCATTAAAAGGGAAAAAAAGGAAAAATTAACACTCACAGAATGGTCTTTTCTAAGAAGGTATGGGGATTAAGCAGCATCACTTTTTAATAAATGAATAATGGCTCTTCCAAAAGCTATTTCCTGATGTGCTGTCATAATAATGACCATAATTCAGATATGTTAACTTTATTCTCCCCCTATGTAAAAAGTTTGTAATTTAGACAAATTACTAATGGAAAGATCACCTCACTCGTCGTATTCCTTTCCAGATCATTTATAAATATTTTGAAAAGTACCGGTCCCAATACAGATCCCTGAGGCACTCCACTGCCTACTCCCCTCCACTGACAAAATTGCCCATTTAAACCTACTCTCTGTTTCCTGTCTTTTAGCCAGTTTGCAATCCATGAAAGGACATCGCCACCTATCCCATGGCTTTTTACTTTTCCTAGAAGCCTCGCATGAGGAACTTTGTCAAATGCCTTCTGAAAATCCAAATACACTACATCTACAGATTCACCTTTACCCACATGTTTATTAACTCCTTCAAAAAAGTGAAGCAGATTTGTGAGGCAAGACTTGCCTTGGATAAAGCCATGCTGACTTTGTTCCATTAAACCATGTCTTTCTATATGTTCTGTGATTTTGATATTTAGATCACTTTCCACTATTTTTTCTGGCACTGAAGTCAGGGTCACTGGTCTGCAGTTTCCCGGATCAGCCCTGGGGCAATTTTTAAATATTGGGGTCATATTGACTTTTATATTCCACTTTTTGGCATTTCAAAGTGTACATCAAATTGGATTACATTCAGCTATTATAGGTATTTCCTCTTCCCCAGAGGCCTTACAATCTAACTTTGTACCTGAGGCAATAGAGGGTAAAGTGTCTTGGCTGAGGTCACAAGGAGCAACAGCAGGATTTGAACACTGTTTTCCCTGGGTTATAGCTTGCTGCTCTAACCACTAGGCTACTCCTCCACTTTCTTTCAAATTGTTTTGAAAATGGGCTTTTAGTTTGGGTCTAAATAGAGAATAGCCCCCCCACCCTTAGAAATTCACTCGTTTAAACCGGGTAAGGCACCAGGCCTAGATGGATTATCCGGTGTTTATTATAAGAAATGCGTTCATATCATCATTGGCCCGTTGACACAATTTTTTAATAGTCTACGGGAAGAGGGTGTAATTGCACCTCAAGCTAATGTGGCGGGCATTACGGTCCTGCCGAAGCCGGGACGAGATCCAACACAGTGCTCCTCTTATAGGCCTATATCATTAATTAATGTCGATCTCAAACTTCTTGCCCGGATCTTGGCCATTCGACTAAATAATTTCCTCCCCTCACTTATACATAGTGACCAGGTGGGTTTCGTGCCCCAACGCATGGCCGCGGATAATATCCGTAAGGTGCTAGATTTGATGTGGTGGGCACACAAAAATAAGATACCGGCAGCGTTGCTCTCATTGGACGCCGAAAAGGCGTTTGACCTGGTACACTGGCCCTTTTTATTTTCTACCCTGCAAAACATGGCGTTTGGACCTTACTTCCTCCAGTGGATCAAACGGCTTTATTCTAGCCCACAAGCGAGGGTGAAGGTTAACAATGGCTATGGCCCTCCCTTTGATATTGGTAGGGGTACCCGACAGGGGTGCCCGCTCTCGCCCCTGTTGTTTGCCCTTTACTTGGAACCTTTTACTGTTAGAATCCGTGAGTCTTTGGCAGTTAAGGGTTTGGAAGTGGGGGGTCGCAGGTACAAGCTGTCCTTATTTGCGGACGATGTTTTGCTATTTCTGTCTGACCCAATGTCATCCCTGCAGGGGGTCATGCAGGAACTGGATGCCTTCAGTGGCGTGTCGGGGTTAAGGGTAAACCTGGATAAATCAGAGCTTCTCAATATTAATCTGGCCTCAGAGATGGTGCAACGGTTAAAGGATCGCTTTCCTTTTAAGTGGGCGAAATCTCATATTAAATATCTGGGAGTGCGCATATCATCCCAATTGTCTGACTTATTTCACATCAACTATATACCCCTTGCTGCCAAAATTACTACTGATATGAGTCGTTGGAATCGGGGACCGTACTCCTGGTTGGGCAGAATTGCTATTGTTAAAATGAGTATCTTGCCAAAATTCCTGTATTTATTCTCCTCCTTACCAGTTTACATTCCTGCTTCCATTCTCCGTAATTGGCAATGCCGGATTTTTGATTTTATTTGGCGCCGGCGACCTCCCAGGCTACCTCGTGCTCTTCTTTTTTTACCAAGACAACAGGGAGGCCTGGGGGTCCCTTGCCTATTGCGGTACTATCGGGCAGCTCAACTCCGGGCCCTCCTGGACTTAAACCGTACCAGATTTCCTAAACAATGGACCCAACTTGAACAGGCTATGGTTGGGCAGATGGCGATCACAGCCATGCCATGGCAACCGCGGGATGTTGGGAGACCTGTCCAATGCATACCCTGGGCCTTAGAGACTACGATGCGAGTATGGGGGCAGACCCGCAAACAGCTCCTAGGTGACTACCATTATTTTTATCAATCGTCTTTGGCCTTTAATGAACGGTTTAGTCCGGGCGCCACCTCCCCCCTCTTTCACGCTTGGCGGGAACAGGGGATCTTCACCATTGGGCATTTTATCTTTCAGGGGTCACTACAGTCAGTGGATCAATTAGCTCTTAAATATAGTCTCCCTCCTCTGAGCTTTCTGGCTTATGCTCAACTCACCCACTTTATTCGGTCATTGCAACGTACAGGCTCTCTAAGACCGGGTAGGTCTATCTTTGAGTCTTATTTTCTGTATTGTGATTTTTTAAAGGGCGCCATTTCCAAGCTCTATCAGCTCTTTTTCCCTAATGGCATTGAACAGTGTACATTTGTCAAACAATGGGAGACGGATCTGAATGTGCAGCTTGGGCCACAAACTTGGAGTGTTATATTGAAACGAGCTAGACAATGCTCCATATCCGCTAAGCTCCAGGAAAACTGTTTTAAAATGATATATCGCTGGTATCATACTCCGGCCAAGCTGCATAAATTTTATCCCCTCATTGGAGACGAATGCTGGCGCGGATGCGGGGCGGTGGGCACCTATTTACATATCTGGTGGCACTGCCCAACCGTTGCCTCCTTATGGAAGGAAGTTTTTGCTTGGCTGGGTAGCTCACTGGCACTGGATATTGTTGCCAGCGCCCAGGTGGCCTTATTACATGATTTTCCCACCCTAGTGCCTGAGAAGTACCACCGGGCTTGTAGTCAACTGTTCATTGCTACTCGTAGTCTCATAGCAACTAATTGGAAATCTGGGAGGGTCCCGACGCTCAAGGAGGTGAAGGCGAAATTTTCTTCGTATCACCGTCTGGCCCACCTGACTGCGGCTCGGCATCGCCGGTTGGCTGGTTTTTCCTCCACCTGGAAACCTTTTGTTGATGCCTTGGGCCTGGGATAGTCTGCCCTCATTTTCCTTTGCAATTGGGTTGATATCCCGCTACCCTGATAACTCTACCTGATTCTGATGTGCCTTTGGGTTGCTCTCGCATTCCCCTAGCTATCGCATTGCCCTTGATAGGTCTACCTTCCTAAGGTGTACGCATTTTCTCATACAGCTCCTAACACTAATCAACTGTGTATTATTTGCGGTACTCTATGCCACTTTTGATGTTTTTCTTTCACCCACTAGACAGACTGTGGATGTATGCTATTCTTTTTTCACTTGTGTAACTGCAGGGGACGGATGGACAGATTGCTGTATTTCATGTTACTCTGTCGGGGGGAGGGGTTGGGGAGGGGGGGAGGGTGGTTCATGCTAAGGATTGCCTGAGGGAGTGGAGCAATCCGCTGTTATGGACTCTTTACTGCTTGCTGTTCACGCTGATGTACTGTTCCTTGGTATATTAAGAATAAAAATTGTCAAATTTTAAAAAAAAGAAATTCACTCGTTCTTGCAGAGCCTTTTCCAAGCCTTCAACCTTTGGGTCTCCTATGTATGGCTTCCAGGCCTTCCCTGTTACCTGTCTGTTATAGTTTTTGTCTTATCTATGGTATTATGTTCTGTATGGTCCTGTACTGTCCCTGTGCCTTGCCATTGTCAGTATAGGAAAATTGGTTCTTACCTGCTAATTTTCATTCCTGTAGTACCACGGATCAGTCCAGACTGCTCGGTTTTGCCTCCTTTCCAGCAGATGGAGACAGAAAGTTTGATAGTAACTGCCTCTTAACCTGGTGTGTCACTTGCTGTTTCTTAGTATTTACTCATACCCAAGCAGAACAATCTTGAAAAATCTTATAAATTAACCGTCTTAAGTATTAATCTAATTCAATGTCCTGAACAAGCAGAGGATGAACAACAGAACTTTGAAAAAGGGAACAAGGAACCTCCTTAAGGCAATATGAAAAGCCTATGCCATTCTTCAGAAAAGGCTAGAGGTAACAGTACAGTTCAAGTGGACTCTCCTCACACAACCCCAAATCCCCCCAGTGGGCGGGCATCTGGACTGATCCGTGGTACTGCAGGAACGAAAATTAGCAGGTAAGAACCAATTTTCCTTTCCCTGTACGTACCCGGATCAGTCCAGACTGCTGGGATGTACCCAAGCTTTCCTAATTAAGGTGGGACTGCGAGAGTCCCACTCGGATGACACTGGCGTGCAAATGGTAGTGTCTAGCAAAAGTGTGTAAAGACTTTCAGGTAGCCACCCTGCAGATTTCCTGTGGGGAAACCAGCTGGCATTCTGCCCAGGAGGCCGCATGTACGTGGGTAGAATGAGCACTCAGGCCCTCTGGGACTGGGCGACCATGGCAGATATATGCAGATGTAATGGTCTTCTTCAGCCAACGAGCGATAATAGCTTTAGATGCCTTCTGTCCTTTCTTTGCGCCATGCCATAAGACAAAAAACGTGATCCGATAAACAGAATCCATTGGTAGCCTCCAGATAGTGCAACAAGGCCCTTCTAACATCCAGATGTCTCAGTTCTCTCGAATGAACATCCTTTAGCTCCACATCAGGAAAGGCCGGGAGCTCCACCAATTGATTCAGGTGAAAAGCAGAGACCACCTTCGGCAAAAAGAATGGGACCGTTTGCAGCGAAACTCTGGAATTCGAGATGTGAAGAAAAGGTTCCCTGCAGGATAAGGCCTGGAGCTCAGAAACCCTCCTGACTGAACAAATCGCCACCAAAAATACCACCTTCAACGTGACGTCCTTCATAGTGGCCTTCCTGAGTGGCTCAAAAGGGGCTTCGCGCAATCCCTGGAGAACCAAGTTCAGGTTCCAGGAAGGGTATAGTCTGCAAGTCTGTGGGTGCACGTGTTCAACCCCCTGAGAAAACACACTACATCAGGATGAGTCGCCAGAGACGAACCCTGGATATGACCCCTCATACATCCCAGAGTGGAGACCTGAGCCTTCAGAGAATTATAGGACGACCCTTTCTCAAGGCCGATCTGCAGAAAGGAAAGAACTGGAGTCACTGAAACCCTTTAATGATCCACCCCCTGAGGTTGGCACCAGGACTTGAAGACCTTCCAGACACAAACATATGCCAGGGACATAGAGGTTTTCCGGGCCCACAGTAGGGTAGAAATAACCGCCTCCAGATAGCCTTTCTTCCTCAACTGTTGCCTCTCAAAAGCCAGGCCGCAAAACAAAAGCCTGATTGAAAAATATAGGGCCCTAACGAAGGAGATTTGGAAGATGACCCAGATGCAGGGGCCCGTCCAAGGCTGATTCACGAGATCCGCAAACCAAGGCCTTCGTGGCCACTCTGGAGCCACGAGAATCACTCATCCCGGATAAAGTCCTATCCTCCTCATTACCTTGCCCACTAGCAGCCAAGGAAGGAACAAGTAAAGGAGAACGTCGAGCAGCCAAGGGACCACCAGTGCATCAACTCCCTCTGTGCCATAATCCCTTCTGCGACTGAAGGCATTTGGCATTTGCCTTGGCATTTGTGTGAGTCGCCATCAGATCCACATGAGGTTTGCCCCACCTGCAATATATCAGGCGCAAGGCGGTTTTGGACAGCTCCCATTCTCCTGCGTCTAGCTGTTGACGGCTGAGGAAGTCCGCTTCACATTGGTCGAACCCGCAATGTGTGATGCTGCCAACATCGCTAGTTGCTTTTCCACCCACGACATCAGCTTCTCCGCTTCTAGAGCTACAGGGCGACTCTTGGTTCCTCCCTGCCTGTTAATAAAGGCCATGGTCGTCGCATTGTCTGACAAGACTCTGACCGCATGATTGCACAGTAGGGGGAGGAAGCTTGAGACGATTGATCGATCAGGATGCCTCCACCAGCGACCACAGGCCCTGAACCGACACAGTCTGATACACTGCTCCTCAGCTGGTCAGGCTGGCATCTGTTGTCACCACCATCCACTGTGATATCTCCAGATTCACCCTGCACTCTAAATGGTCCTGGGCAAGCCATCATGAAAGACTGGACCTGGCAATGTCTGTAAGCGGCAGCAGGAAGTGAAACTGCTCCAACAGCGGGTTCCAGAGGGACAGCAAAGCAGCTTGTAGAGGTCTCATATGTGCAAAGGCCCATGGGACGAGCTCTAAGGTCGATGCCATCGAATTAAGAACTTGCAAGTAATAATCCCAGACCCTGGGCACCAGGGCTTGCAATAGGCACTGGACTTGGCTGCGCAGTTTGAGAATTCTGTCCTCAGAGAGAAAAACATTGCCTATTTGGGTATCGATGTGCGCTCCCAAAAAATTCAGGACCTGGGAGGGGACTAAATGTCTCTTGGCGAGGTTGACAACCCAGCCCAGGGATCTCAGGAGACATAAAACCACCTCCACTGCCTGCAAGCATTGGTCCACCAACATCGCTCGGCTGAGCCAATCATCCAGATAGGGATGCACCAGAATCCACTCCTTCTGTAGAGCTGCCGCCACCACCACCATCACTTTGGTGAAGGTCTGTGTGGCCGTGGCAAGACCAAATGGTAGGGCACAAAACTGGAAATGTTGACTCAGAATCATAAACCTGAGGAATCTCTGATGGTGCCAGCGAATTCCAATGTGAAGATAGGCTTCTGTCAGATCTAGGGATACCAGGTATTCTCCCGACTGCACTGCCGCAATGACCAAGCAGATCGTCTCCATCCGAAAACAGGGCACCTTAAGAGCTACGTTCACTTCTTTAAGTCCAGGATGGGCCGAAAGGTTCCCTCGTTGTTTGGGACGATGAAGTAAATGGAGTAACGTCCTGTTCCGTGCTCTGATTGAGGAATGGGAAGGATGGCCCCCAGACTTCGAAGTCGCTCCAGGGTATGGCGAACAACAAACTCTTTTTCTGGAGACCCACAAGGGGACACCAGAAAAGGGTTGCAGAGCAGACGAGCAAACTCTAATGAGTAGCCGTGTTCTATCACAACAAGAACCCACTGGTCCGACGTGATCTTGATCCACTCCCCGTAAAAGAGAGTCAGCCAACCCTCTATGACAGGATCCATGAAGTGGGATGGCCACAACTCATTGTGCGGACTTGGCCCTGCTGGTGCCCGGTCCAGAAATGTCCTGGGCCACTCGACATCCGTGATAGACCTGCGACCAAGACTAGAACCTCCCCGAGGTTTGTCTCTGGCCTATGCTCTGAGTCCTACTCTGGCAAAAATGCCTTTGGCCATGAATGTGAAAGCATGGGGAGGAAAAGGCTTTGTCCTTTGGCTTGTCTTCTGGGAGCTTATGGTCTTTGTTATCAACTAAATGCTTGATTAACTGTTCCAGATCATCCCCAAATAGGAGCTTGCCCTTGAATGGGAGCGAACCCACTTGAGCCTTGGAAGAAACATCCGCTGCCCAATTCCATAGCCAGAGAAGCCTCCTAGCGGACACCTCATTTACCATTGTGCAAGAAGAAGCACGAAGCAGATCATAGAGGGCATCTGCTCCATAAGCTACTGCTGCTTCCAATCACTCTTGTCTGTTTCGCTTCTGGGCGAGCAAGGTCCTTGGCACTCTGCAATTGTTGTATCCAGTGTAAGCTTGCCTGGAGCATATAGCTGCTACAGATCGCCACGCGAATGCCCAAAGTAGAAACCTCAAAAATCTTTTTGAGATAGCCTTCCAGTTTGCGATCCTGAAGATCCTTCAGAGCCACCGCACCTGCCACCAGAATGGTTGTTTGCTTGCTAACCGCCAAAACGGATGCATCCACCTTAGGAAGCCGGAGCAGTTCCAAAACATCCTCAGGCAAAGGGTACACTTGTCCATTGCCCTGCTGATCTTAAGCCCCATTTCAGGGGTATCCCATTCCTGGAGTATCAGCTGTTTCACCATAGCATGCAGGGGGGAGGTCTTGGCAGGCATGCATAGGCCCGCTAGGACAGGATCCACCATGTCCGGGCTTGGCTCCGATAGTGACTCCGCAATTCCGAGCTCTGCAAGGACAAGAGGAATCAAAGGAGCTAATTCGTCATGCTGAAATAAACGGATGACCTTAGGGTCATTGTCCTACATAGAGGGCAATTGATCCGGCCCGGCACTGAGGTCTGGAACCCCCTTGAGGGAGGAGGGGGATCTCCCTGCCCCTCTCCCGGATCCGATGAGGCATCTTGGGCGACCCTTGTGCCTCGGTGCTCTGAACTCGCCAGATCCGAGTCGCCACTGTTGTATCTTCTTTCCTGGGCACCTTACCAGGGGGACCCGGGGGTCTGTTAAGGTTAAAAGCTCCCTTCTTATGTGCACTGCTGGCAAGAAAGGCCTGGTGCATCAATAAAATAAATTGTGGAGAGAAAACCTCAGCACCTGTGGAATCCCCCTCTTGGGCAGCAAGGTCCTCTCCCTGGAGCTCCCCCCACAGCCCCTTGGGCCTCAGCAGGGCTGGAATCAGCGGGGGAAAGTGCCGGGGGAAGATCCCCTCCTCCCAGAGCCCTCTCTTCAGCGGCGCGAAAAGCACTCAAAATGGCCACCGTTCCTGCGCTGAGGGGGAATGGGTCGGCAGGGATCTCTTGAGCAGCGAGCAACCTCCTGGTGCTCAGCTGCTGTGAGCCTGCCACCACAGAGGCACCCAAAGAACCCTCCCCACCAGGGAGGCAACGGAAGCAGCAGCCCGACAGCGCGCAGCTGGAAAGTCTATTGCCGCAGCTCTAGCACCGACTCGAGCGCAGCATGCTGCCAGAAGTTTATTGCAGGGCAGGCGCTGGTAGCTGCGGGAGTGTGTGTGTGTGTGTGTGTGGGGGGGGGGGGTGTTAAACAACCCAAATTGGGAGATAAGGACCCACCTCACAGTAAAAACGTCCCCCAGGCTAAAGTCTCTGCAATCGGCTTCTGCTGCGCCTCACAACACACTGCCCGATTTCTTTGAAGCTTTTTGTTTTTTTGTAAAAACTTTACCCAAATAGCCTGAATAGGCACACTAAAGAGGAAAGGAGCAGAGAATAAGAAAAAGGGATACTTCCCTGAAGCAATGGCAGAGGCAGTAGGAGGCTGTTGCAGAAGGAATGAGGGAGCTGGACCATCAGCTAATACCCCACTGACAGACACAGGAGCAAATTTGGGGTTCCCAACCCCTGCTCGTCCACTGCCTTCAACCAGGGAGGATGATCCCTCCAGGACCTGACTACGCCCTGGGAGGCGCAGAACAGGAAATTTCAATATTTGTTGTCTTTTTTTTTGCTTGCTTGGATCAGAACCACAGGTTTTACACCACCTCCATCTGCTGGAGACAGAGAAATACTGAGGAACAGCAGGAGGCACACCAGGTTAAGAGTCAGTTCCTGTCAAACTTTCTCTGACTCCATCTGCTGGAAGGGAGGCAAAACCCAGCAGTCTGGACTGATCCGGTTATGTACAGGGAACCTCAATTTTGTTCCAATGTCCCAGCCTGTTCCACTGTCCCAGTTTGCTTCAGTGTTCCATGCCTGCCTCTGATTCCTGTCTGATTTCAGTCTCCAGTCCTGCAGCTTGCCACTCCAGTCCTGTTTAGTCTCACCTGATCCCGTTTCAGTCCAGTACAGATTCCAGTCCAGTATTAGCCTTAGTCCTCAGCCCTTATCTAAGTCTTCCCAGCTGCCAGAACCCAAGGGCTGAGCCTGCAGGGGAGGTGGCTGGTATAGGCCGAAGATTCCCTAGCTTAGTCTTGTCTGTAGCCCTGGACTGTTCCTGAGGGGCTTCCCCAGCCTAAGTGGATCCAAAACCTCAACAGAAATTATTGTTTAATGCAGAATTAGGTTCTAGAATGATTTAAATATTAATGATTTGAATGAAATTATCTCTGATATATGATTATTGCCATCCTAAAGATTTACTTATGAATTAAGTCAAATGGAATTCATACTTCTATAATGATCAAGTATACTGTAACCATGGGAAAAAAAAAAGTTAAGATGCACCTATTTGAAATTATTTATCCTTTGCTAACAATATGTTGTGTTGACTAACTCTATATTACAAAGCACTAACGAACTATTCTTGAGACATTTTTACAGATTCATTACTGATACGGTTCTGATGCTCTTCTAATCTGAAGTCATCTCCAAACTAAAGTTCAAGAACATTACTATTCCTGGATCCAACATTACTATTCCTGGATCCAACATTACTATTCCTGGATCCAAAAAACTTAACTGGGAGAACACAGATGAAATTGGCAACTATTAGACTTTGAGATGAACTGTTTGATATTTTTTGAAGGACATAATTATAAAGAAAAGAACTGAACGAGTTCCTCTTTTAACATTGAAAGTACTTGACTTTATTAATTAAGTAATTATGAAATATCCTATGAAACCAGATGCATTACACCTCAATTTTTCTAGATGCCTGTAGTTAGAGTTAATCTTACAGAAATACTTCCTGGGCTGTTTTATATTTAAAGATTTAGAATTACAAATGATTTATCATTTCATGTATTCCTGTTACAATTTTCTACTTAAGCTAACATATATTTAAGATTTTCTTGATACCCAAAACACAGAGGGATAGATTTTAAAACATACGTGCCCACGGTTGCCGGTGCGCGCACATAGAACGATTTTATATCCATTGGCTGCGCACACATGCGCATCGGATTTTATTAACCCCGTGCACATGTGTGGGCAGCATGCGCAAGGAGGGGCAAATTTTTACAAAGTCTGTGCAGTGATGCCATCGGGCCTTCCCCAGTTCCCTAACTCCCGCCTAACTTTGCTTCCCCTTCCCCTCTCCTCCCCACTCCCTAAACCTAACCTACCATGCCTCAATTTTTTTATTTTATTACTTACTTCTCGGGAGCAGACGTAATTTATGCGTGCCGGCCGGCTGCCAGCGAACGCTTCCCCGGGACAGCAGCTAATGTCCCGGCCAGCCTTAGTCCCGCCCCGCCCCTCCCTGCCCAGAACACATAGAAACATAGAAATGACGGCAGAAGAAGACCAATCGGTCCATCCAGTCTGCCCAGCAAGCTTCACACTTCTTTTTTGTCATACTTATCTGTTTCTCTTGGCTCTTAGTAACCTTAGGTTCTATTTCCCTTTCACCCCCACTATTAATGTAGAGAGCAGTGATGGAGCTGCATCCAAGTGAAATATTAAGTTTGATTAGTTGGGTAAGCGGCAGCATAGCTCTCTGCCGTTGAAGCAGAGAGCAATGCTGGATATGCGTGAAGTATTAGTTTTTCTTCTCCCCTGCCGTTGAAGCAGGGAGCTATGCTGGATATGCATTGAAAGTGAAGTATGCCTTGAAAGTCACATTAACTATCATCAAATATTGAAAAGCCGCCTAATAATTGGTAATTGAATAAGCCTAATAATTGGCAATACCTATAGCCCATGAACCCATCCCTGTTTTTTTTTTTTTTGTTTGTTTTCTTTTTTTTAATTGGGAGATGGCAGCCCTCCATCCGTCCACTCCGTGAAGGTGGAACACCAACCACTGGCCACTGGCATCCTGCTCCGTGAATGCCTCTGTGGCTACTACCACAGAGGCATTCACGGAGCAACACGACCCCAGCCCGCCCCTTTCTCAGGACCTGGTGCTTGTGCGCGTATTGCCACTTACGTGCGTGGCCGGGCCCTTTTGAAAGTATGGGTGGCGCAAGCAGGGCCCGGCTGTGCATGCGCTTTTTACGCGTGTGGCTGATTTAAAATTCGGCCGAGAATTCCAAATGATCTTTTGGTCTGATTTCAAAATGGAAGTTTCCCCAAATGGCCTTGATAAATACTATTAATTTTTATTTAACATATTTAATTACTGAAGTGATTTATACTTTTATAGTTTTTAATTTTTTCTGATTTTGTGCTTTGCCTGACACTGTGTGAGCAATCTCTGCCATAAGTCCGCTTCAGAGTTGACTTCTGCAAGAATGCTGCAATCTCCATCCTTTCATCTAGCCTTACCAACTACAGAGGCGACCACTGTATACATGCCTAAAAAAGTTACTGTAAATACAGACGAGATCTGTTGTAAATGAGGTCGTCGACTCTGTATTTTTGTGATTGCAACCTTGGAGCAAGCTAAGCTGTGTCCTTAGGCATGATGAGAAACCAGTGGTTTTGGAGCCAAATGCTGCATTATATGCCAGTCTTAATGATGTGAATAATATACCTGGATTGTCATACAGTGAAGAGGCAGATTAACAAGGCAGCAAAGAAATAAAATCATTTCTTATAGCACCACATTTTCTTTAGAATTGATTATATTTTTAAAAAACAAAATAAGACTGGTTTGGGAATGTTTGTTTCTAAAGAAAACAGACTAAAAAAATCATAACAAGATTAAATTGCAGGACGAATTTAAATTACGGTATTAATTGTGATTACTACCCCACATTCAGTCTAATTAACTTTTGAAAACAAGAATTATTACTAAATAAAACCTGCTTAAAATTTACTTCCCAAAATTAAGTAAAAGAAAAAAATTTCCAGAGGTGATATATATATATATATATATATATATGTAATAATTTGTCTGGATTTTGATATGAATTGTACAGAGAGTACAAGAGGGAGCACTGTCAAAGTCAAAAGATTTTATTGCAGCTCTCTATGCAATTCCATGTAAAAAATCCTGTACTTATTCTTTCAAAAGTTGTTGCAAAACTTGATCCCTGCACTAGGTAAAATTCTGAAGTATTAAGCAATCCTTAGATAGGCATAATACCACTATGCCAAGGTTGAAGAATTAAATACGTGTGGAAATAGATATGATGCTGAGATGTCCTTGTTTGTGACTAAAAGTGTGTTGCACTTGTATGTAATTGCGTTAAGGCCTGGGTCATGCTGACCTTTTAATTTAGTCATGATTTAGAATGAGATGATGAAACGAAATGTAAGAAGTGAAATTATAATTAGCTCATCTGAAATGGGGGTTTTTTTTAACCATGATTTTGTAATAGATATTGAACATATAAGCTTGGTTGTATGCATTAGGTTTTTTTTAGAAGTATCCTGAGTGTACTTCTCATGTAATATTACACTGAATAAAAATAAATAACTATAGATACTTGTACTGTTTTAATGACTTGTCTATTTCTATTTTGGGGTAGAAGAGGGAAAATGTTTTACAATTCTACAGAATCCTCATTATTCGATGTTTAGAAAACACCTTAAACTTTCCTTTTCTCAAGGATTTAAGCAGATTCCAAAGAGGCCGATGTAGTAATCTGCAGTATTTACCATGGATTAATGGTAATTTTCTACACGGTTTTGCTACAGATGTTCATGATATTAACTACAGAACTCATTAGCATCTGTAGTTAAATAGCGCAAGACCTTTTTTGAATGTTCCCAGCCAAGGAAATGCATGAACCAAGCCCTGGTGATTCACATAAACTGCTGCAGGAACTTAAAGACGTCTTACAGCCTGTGTGAGGATCCCTGCATCCTCCTACTGAAAATCTCTGTTGGCCTTAGGGGCCCCACACAAACCCTGTAGTCCTTGTGATCTGAATATTAACTCCGCTGTCAGGCCTGGTCCATTTCCTCCTCCTTACCCCCCCTCCAAATCCCATTAAATCCAAATTAGGGGTCAACCACCATCCCTGAACCCCCAAAATCTTAACCCATATATGTGGGTCTCTTGCGGGGAAGCAGCAATCCCCATTTGCTCCTGCTTTGACAGTATCAGATTAAAAAAGTGTCAGCTGATTTTAGGGGCTCCTTTGGCATGCTAAGGCTAAAGCCACCAGAGACTTTCAATACCAGTTGCAGGGCATGGGGGAGGGGTCTCACATGGGCCAGAAGGACCCTTTAAATCTGTATGGCAGTTCACGCGAACTGCTGCAGCCTGGGCCAAAGAAATACGTACACCAGGTAAAAGTGTATTTTTTTTTTTTAAAACAGGCTTGCTAAGCCTTTTTGTGAACTTGTTTTTGCAAAAAAAAAAAAAATACATTAACATAAGAACATAAGAAATTGCCATGCTGGGTCAGACCAAGGGTATTGCAGTCGGACACTGCTGGCGAGATAGTGGACCCTTGGGCCGACCTACCTAGAGTGACAGGGTAGGCCGAGAGGCGGAGCCACAGGCCGGAGGTGTTCACCCAGGAACCAGGAGCCCCCCGGGAGGAACCCGTAGGGCACTGGGACCTTGGGACTTGGCAATACAGGCAGAAAGTCCAGGGATTGAGAAGGCTAGACCGGGACCAGAGCAAACAGGAGGGAATGGAAGTCCAAAGGTACCCGGGAAGCAGAGGACCGGCTGTACAGGGCCGAGCGCTGGCTGAAGACAGGGCAGCGGGCGGCAGCGGAGTCTGTAGCAAACCGGAAGCTGAAGCAGGCTGTAGACTGAAGCGGAGTCGGTAGCAAACCGGAGGCTGAAGCAGGCTGTAGGCTGAAGCGAAGTCTGTAGCTAACCGGAGGCTGAAGCAGGCTGTAGGCTGAAGCGGAATCTGTAGCAAACCGGAGGCTGAAGCAGGCTGTAGGCTGAAGCAGAAGCAGGCCGGGGTCAGAGGCTGGCTGTAAGCTGAAGCGGAGTCAGAGGCAAACCGGAATCGGAGGCAGGCAGCAGGCAGAAGCGGAGTCAGAGGCAAACCGGAGTCAGAGGCAGGCAGCAGGCTGAAGTGGAGTCAAAGGCAAACCGGCGTCAGAGGCAGGCAGCAGGCTGAAGCGGAGTCAAAGGCGAACCGGAGTCAGAGGCAGGCAGCAGGCTGAAGCGGAGTCGGAAGCAGACCGGAGTCAGAAGCAGGAAACGAGGAGATCACCAGGAACGCAACTAAGAACAACTATGGAGTTGTGAACCTCGTTGCAAGGCGATGAGAGAGAGTTTGAGCGCCGGTTATATCGGGGCTTGGGTGTGACGTCAGCAGCACGGGCGGGGCCAGGCTTCCGGGAGTTGAGCGCGCGAGACTGACGAGAAGCAGGCACGTAATGGCGGCCACCACGTTGAGTGAGAGAAGCCCCCGGGGTCCAGAGCGGGCGGAATGCGGCGATTCCGAAGGCGGAGGTAGGCAGGTTTGAGCAGTGGGTGGAGGGAAGCGGTGGAGACCAAAACAAAGGGTCCATCAAACTGAGCATCCTGTTTCCAATGGAGGCCAAACCAGGCCACAAGAACCTGGCAATTACCCAAACACTAAGAAGATCCTATGCTACTGATGCTATTATTTATTTATTTTATTTATTTATTTAAAGTCTTTTTTATACCGAAGTATAGCAAAAAATGCCTTCACTCCGGTTTACAGAATAACAACTTGATACATACAACGAGTTTGATACATATAACTAACAATATGAAAGAGAATCCAATTAAAACAAACAATGAACAATATAAATGGGTAGCATGTAAACAAGATGTTACGGGAACTATTAAGTAATTATTTTAGGTTGAACAAGTCTAACTATGTATAAATATTGCTTATCAGGTTGAAAATAATAATAATAGTAAATATATATTAAAGAGCTGCTTTGCATTATTTTGCATCACAGCTAATTAATGTGTCATTTCAGTAAACCTTCGTGTTTAGTGGACTACACACAAAAGTTTACTACTGCGAAGGGCACTTAATTTTTTGCAAAAAGTGTTTTTGCAAAAGGTTTTTCACAAAAATCAAGACTTAAGAGTTTTTGCGTGTTCTGCAACATTTTTCATATGAAAAACATTATTGTGAAAGCATTTTGCAACTTAGTACATCTGCCATTTAATGGACTGAATTATAATTATTGCCAGGATCAGTGCTTCCATTAGACACACAAGGTGGTCACCTAGAATGCCAAAATTTTGGGGAGGGGGAGGGATGGCAAAATCCTATCAGCATGAGGCCTATGGCTGCTGGCATCTGGTAGACTCCTTCTCCAAAATCCCACCAGGGTCAAAGAACAGGCCTGGAAATTGGCAGATCCCAGCCCACCAGGGGCCAAAGAAATGGAAGAGGCTTAAGATCAAAGGCACTGGTTGAGCCCATCTCATAAACATCTGAAGAAACAAAAGAAGTCTGAGAGCAGGGCTGCTGGTGGAGACTATCCCGCCAGCGGCAAAAGAATGTAGGAGGAAACTGGAGTTGTTGTATTAGGCGGGGCAGACAGAGAGAGTGAAATGAATGCCGAGTAAGTGGGGTGAGGAAAAGTTAGAGAAAGAAAATAGTGGGGGGGGGGGGTAAGGGGGGGGTAAGAGAGAGAGAAATAAGGTCTGGGTGGGGTGATTGAATAATGGGATGGCAAGAGTGTACTGGTTGGGTATGGGGTTATGAGAGAGTGTGCTGGAGAGTAATATGGTGGCAAGAATGTACTAAGTGGGCTATTTTATACCGTGAGCGCATTGGCGCCTGCATGTTACAAAATATGGTTCCCATGTGCAAATACTTGCCGGATTTTTAAATCTGCTCGCTCATGTGCGGGTGGGTCAGGACTCACGTGCGCAGGGAGGGAAATTTTAGAAACCAACGCACGGCAACGCAAAGAGGCCTTTCCCAGTTCCCTCACAATCCGTTCCAATTAAGGAGCGGACTGGGAGGGAACTTCCCTATACCACTACCGAACCTTCCTACCTTTTCTCCTCTCCTCCCCAACCCCTAACCCCTATCTACCTACCCTATTTTTTTTTGGTTTTGTTTTATAACTTACCTACTCCTTTGGAGCAGAAGTAAGTTACAAGCGCCGGCTGGCTGCCGACGCACACTTCCCCAGGACAGGGCTGGCCCCCTGCCCCACCCCTCCCTGCACAGACCAAGCCCCCTCCCCGCCCCTTTTCGTTGGCCTGCCACTTCCGCGCGTATCGGGGGTTATGCCTGTGGCCAGACCCTTTCTAAAATGCGCTCAGCATGCGCATTGCCCAGCCACACGCGTAACCCCCAGTTTTAACGCACACAGGCCATCGAAAATTCGGGCGTGTAGGAAGAGGGCAAAGAGATTGGGGGTGATGCTGCTATGCTGGGCATGGACTGGAGGAGAGAAAGGAGATTGTTGTGCAGTAGGGAGACAGAGAAGAGGAGATGTTGGGCAGGGAAAGAAAGAAAAGGGATGCTGGGCAGAGTGTGAGGGAAGAGACTGAGCGGTGTGCCAGAGCCAGCGCTGCCATAGAAAAGAGCTATGTGCTGAAGTCGCTGCCACCAGTAGGTAAGTCATTGGGGTGGGGGAGAGTGGTGAGTGCCTGACTTAAGGTTTGCCTAAGATGACTAATACTAAGAACATAAGATTTGCCATACTGGGTCAGACCAAAGGTCCATCAAGCCTAATTTCTAGTTTCCAACCGTGGCCAATCCAGGTCATAAGTATCTGGCAGGGTACGTTGATAGATAAGCAGTGGATTTTTCCAGGTGCACCTTAATAATGGTTTGTAGACTTTTCTTCCAGAAGCTTGTCCAAACACAGCTACACTAACAGCTTTCATCACATCTTCCAGGAACAAATTCTTCCACCGGCCCTGATTATTGCTATTCAGCTTAAGCCTTATAATCTGTATCTATTTCAAATCGTTTTTTTTCTTTTTATTAAGTATTATTTTATATATATTATTTTATTGTATGTAAATAATTTTTGGCATATAGAATGATAGAGCGTTTTTTGCCTGTTTAGAAGCTTATCTTTCTGTACTGACAAAAATTTATTTTTAAAAAACGGTATATAAATGTTTTTAAATAAATAAATAAATAAAATACCATATCTAGCAAAGTCATTGGTCCCCAGATAGGTGATAATATTGATGATGGAGTCTCTATTTTCTTCTGTAATTGCTGTTACGAACACAGCCTCCAGCAGCTGTTACAAACCGAGGGCTTGGGGCCTTCGGCTACTATTACGAGCACATGTTGTAAGCCCTTGAGCCACGGCATGACTCAGGGAGGAGCCCCAAGACACACTGCAGGAGGCGAGCTGGTGCAAGCACGGGTAACGAGGAGCAGGAGAAGGCTGAAGCGAAGACAAAGAGACGGAGGTCTGACACTCTACTGGACCTGCACGCCCCAGGATGACCAACAATGCAATGTTGATCAATGAACAGTCCTCCGACCGTTCCAAGCCCTTTCGGACCTGCCGCTGGGTACGGCAAAAGGCGGCAGGCCGGTCAGAGGACGAGGGCAGAAGGAGTCCTTAGAACACAGAAGACTTTGGACGAAGACTCAGGCGAGGACACTGTAGACGAAGACTCAGGCAAGGATCAAGGCACTGTAGACGAAGGCAAGGATCAAGCGCTGGGTCGAGACTGCGACGCAGCACGCCCTACACAGTCCACCCGCGGGACTGGTCGTGGACCACGCGGGACTCGAAGCAGACTCTACGAGAGATAATGGAAGTTGATACCGGAACATGACAAAGATACTGAAGAGGCCTGCACCGGGGTGCACCCTACACAGTCCACACTGGAGCGGAGCAGGTTCGAGTCTTGATATGGACAGACGCGAAATGCAAGAGGCTCCGAAGACCGGGACAAGATTCAAGCACAGGATTCACGATTCTCAAGGATTAAAAAATTAGGACTGAAGCGGAAATCTTCCAGAGGGTTGCACTGCGGAGATGAAGATGGCCTTTGTACCATGAGGCACCCTACACAGCCCGCCCGTGGGACTGGTCACGGACCATGACAACGGCACGCCAGGAAAGTGGACATCAAATGACCAAGACATGGAGGGAGAGACGAAGGCAAAGTCTCAGGAAGGACATCGGACATCAGGAGGTACAAACGAAGAACATCAGGAACAGGAAGACATCTGGAGACATGAACAAAGGACATCAGGAACATGAAGACGAAGCCGTCAAAGCAGGAGAAGACCACGGAGGACCTGGACCAAAGAGAAGACACAGACAACTGTGGAACCCGATCCGAAGGCCAGGAGTGACTGAAGAGGAACCCTTTTTATAGGGCTGAAGCAGAAAACTGGGTGGAGTTGGATTCCGGTGGGGCCAGGAGCACTTCCTGCTACTGGCCCTTTAAATGTTGAGCTGAGGCGCGTGCCCGCGCCTAGGGTGAGGAGCTGGAGAGCAGAAGAGGGAGAGATCTGATGGCGATGTCCCCGCCGCGTGGAAGGCCATGCTAGCGACGCTCCTGCCGCAAAGAAGACGGTGAAGAGGCAGGCAGTAGCAGGGACGGCTTCCCTGCCATCTAGGACCCCGGCAGCAGCTCCAGCCGCGAAGAGGAAGTAGGAGAGGCTCCCGACGGTGTCAGCCCTGCCGCACAGGGCAGGAAACAGCCGCAGCCTCCGGGCCGCAGAGGACGGAGTTGGCGGCGTCCTGCCGCGTTTGAAGAGAACAGGTGGGTGGAGGGGCTGCCCGCGGCTCACCGCGGGCAGGGCTGTAACAGTTGCATTGACTATCTGGTTGGTATTTCTATTGGCTGAGGATCCTGGAAGGTATTTAACTGTTGTGTGCCTATCAAAATGATTACCCAAATTGTTTCCTCTGATGACCGAATCTCTGAGCAGAAGCAGCTTCCATTTATGACATTTGACATTGTTTAAAGGTTTCTTGGTACACAGGGTGACTACATCCTTTTCAGACATAAACTAATTTTCCATCCCTGTAGCTTCTTCATTATCTAATGCAGAAAACCAATAAAACATTATTTCTGGTTTGGGCTTCCAGCAGTTTGAGAAGAATAAGTTTTACAAAAGGAAAATTTTTGATACTCAAAAGAACACAAGTTCACACAGCAGAGAGTTAGCAGCAACAACGGCAATAACAACAGAACACTCTTCCTCTAAGGGGGTCATTCTCCAACGCTATCGCACGCAAAAAGAGGCTTTTCGCATGCGAAAAGCTAGCTAGCTCAGGGCGGAGTTGGGGTGGAGTCAGCCCCGGAAGAGGAGGAGTCGGGGCAGCTCCGGGGCCGACGCTGCGGACACATCACTGGCGACGAAAGGTAAGATTCCTTATCGCGACAAAAGGTAAGATTCCTTATCGCCGCCACGGAGGTGCGATTGCTGCCGGCTATCGCAGGACCGCCCCCACTTCACGCCCCCCGTTACTGCCAGATTCTCTAAGGTCTGGACCTTAGAGAATCCAGGCCTAAGTCTTCACTGAGATACCATAGTTGCAAAATTGTTACTCATTCCTCCACAAAAGAGATGACATTCAATACTCACAAACTTCTACCAAATCCTCCTTGTACCAAATCCTCCTTGTATCCAAATGGTCTATGGATCCTCTTATGTGGCCCAAGAGACAGTTCTGGAGACATGGCCTTGATAGATCTCAACCAGTTGGACAGCAAAGAACGAAATAATGATTCCCCCACCCTGCTGTACTCTAGCTTCCAGCTTTGGACCCACCAACTCTCAACTAACCCTAATAAGCCACCCGCTTCTATGAAGCCTGAGAAAACTCCTCCCTAGAGATACACAAATCCCTTAAATAAACCTTTGCAATAATGTTCATCCCAGTACCCCGACAAGTAGTGAGCCTGATTTTCAAAAGCATTTACATGCTTGAAACTGTGTTTTACAGGTATAAATGTACTTTACCCATTTAAGTAGACTTTGAAAATTGCTACAATTTATGTCACTGAATTTTCAATAGGTTTTACCCGCATTAAGTGCACTTTATGTGTGTAAATTGCTTTTGAAAATTGCTATGACAGCATGTTACATTTACATGCGTAACAACTTTGAAAATTCACCTCAGAGGTTATGTGACATCTTTTAGGATTTCTCAAAGGGCAGCTTTCTAGTGGTAAGGAACTGATTTAGGGCCTATATCACATGCATATCATTTGATGTTGTAAACTGCTTTGAGTAACCTTCTGAAGGAGATGGTTTATAAATTTTGCTAAATAAAAATATAAATACAAAAAAATGTAAAGAACACCTTTGGAAATGTTGTGTTCCCCATGGAGAACACCTTTCCAATTTTGATTTATTTTATTGTGTGTGGAAATAACCAGGGTGTCACACGTCATTACAAATTTCAGTTAAGTAAAAAAAAACAAAACAGAAGAAATAAAACGTTTTGGGGAAAATTTAGACAGATACATTTAAAAATGCATAAGGATGCAGTAAGTAGTACAAACCCATTCCCAATCCAACCCCATGCCCCCGGAACCCTTTGGCATGGTCTGGGTAAACTTTATGTGCATACAGGACATACATGTGGAATTCTACACATCTGTCAGGTGGGCGGTTTTATGTCAGGCCATTTCTCTCAGTAAAGCACTGTTTAACCCCTGGAAATGCCTTTGAAAATGACCATCCTTCTAAGAAGGAATAAAGCCCGTAGAGCTAACAGTTAAATAAGTATTCTGAGGCATCTATGTTACCTTTCTCAACTAATTCACAAACATGTTTACGAAACTGAACAAAACTCTCTTTAAGTAGCAGGAACATATCACGCACAATTGTCTCTTTTTTTTTAAAAAAACAAACAAATTAAACATGCTCACATGCAGGGACAATTTTTTTAAATCAACATGGATACTTGCAAGCCTGTGGGTACTTTTGCCCATGGACTCTGCGCCAGTTCTTAAAGGGAAAGTCAACGCTTACTTTCCCCTTTCAAAAACTGCCCAGACGTTTGCACCTGCTTTCTGTGCGTATGCTGTTAGCTCCCCGGTGTAACCCCGCCTCTGAGCCCACACACCTTTCCTGCTGATAAAAGCTGCAGGTTCTTCATCCTTGTATATGGACTCTCACCCGGGGAAAGGATGAGCAGTTTCTCAGCCAGCTTTTGCTTGGGCACAGGGCTTTTCAAAACCACCCTCCATATGAACAGATATAACAAAAGCAAATGCTAGGGAGTCCACTTAGTGGAAATGCCAACTTCAGCTTTTTTGCATTTCCCCCCCCCCCCCCTATACTTACCCAGGAAGCGATCCAGTCACAAAACTCCTTGGTCACTTTTTTCAAGTTTTCATCCAAGACACGGGAGGTGGACAGCTTGTCGTCTATTATGGTTTCCTCTTTCTTGGAAAGCCATGCGTATGGGTTTTTAGGTTTTGATTCTTTGCTACTAGAGATGTGGAAAATAGTTAAGTAAAAGTTGTGGTGAATGAAACAAAGTATTTACGGTATGTACCACATCCACTGAATTCAACTCTCTCACAGCCCAGCATTCTCAAAATGCAGTGATATTCTTTGACAAGAGGTACATGGAGCCTGAAAGATGCAAATATTAAATAATCCTGGAATAAAAAGCAGGGGAATACATTAAAGAGGATGGCACACACAGCTGGATTTAGGAGTTTGCCACCCCTAGGCACTGCTGCTGCTGTTGCAACCCCCTCCCCCCAGCTCCTGGGTAAGGTCAGACGGCAGGGAACAGGAGGTGTAAGGCAGAGTCCCCCAGTTTTTTGTGACAGCTCAGGCATAGAATCTGTTGCAAAAACAGGAAAAAAACTGAAGCACACTGACAAAGATTTCCATCTTTCATATTATAAAAATTAAGTAATTTTCCAACCTTGCTTGTATCTGTATCATTTATTTTCTTATTGGGTGAGAAAAGGGGATCTTTAGCATCAGTACAGGGATGAGATCTCAAGGATGGGCAAAAGAGAAGGAGAGGGTGAGAGGACCAGGGATGGAGAGAAGAAAGGAAGAGGACTAGGAATGGGGTGAGGAGAAGGTGAAAGGACTGGGGATAGGAGGAAGGAGTATAAGAAGGAAAGAAGACTGAGGATGGGGAGAGGAGAGGTAGAAAGGACTGGGGATGGGGAAGATGGGATATGGGGAAGGTAGAGGAAAGGGGGAAATTAGGAATCTGAGATGGGAGAGGAATGGAGGTTCTGGGATGAGGAAAGGGAGTAGGACATGCTAGGGGGGAGGGGGATGAAGAGGAGGGGTTCTAGGATCTGGAGAGAAGGGAGAAGAAAGAAGGGAGGATCCAGGATCTGGGGAATAGAATATGAGATCAAGGGAGAGAGAACCTGAATTGCAGTGCGTGGGGGAGAAAAGAAAGGAGGGAGATATCCCTACTGTGCTCTGGTCCCGCTCCTCCTTTCTAACACACACCAGGATCAATCCCTTTTCTGTCATACGCACGTAAACACTGCTGCCTTCCTCCCATTTTATCCACTCTCATTCCTCATCCTTTCTTCTCACCCCTAATGATCCCCATTCAGCCCCTCCTAATCTTACCAAAATTGCTCCAGACTCACTTCCTTCCATTTTGTTTTCTGCATGTTGCCTGGGAAGGGAGGGTCTGGATCAGGAAGTAGAGGGCTATTTTCTGCTGGAGGAGATTCAGCACAGCTGGAAAGCAATAAATCTTCAGGCAGCCTGCTGCCCCCGCCCCCGATTTTTGCCGCCCTAGGCACAGGCCTAGTATGCCTATTGACAAATCCAGGTCTGATGACATCACAGAAAAAATGTAACCCTCTAACACCCTAATCATCAATCTACCCACAAAACAGGTGCTATTAACTCCGTTTTAAAATCTCTTAAAAATCTTATAAGAAAAACTAAATTATCTCAGTCTATTCCGTTCTTGAGCTGTGCTGTCTTATCACTACAGCGCTTCCTTTTCCTTAGAAAGAAGCAGAGATGTTTGCGTGGAGCATTTGGCAAAGTTCAAGCTTACCCTGCACGACAGGACATCCCTTTCTATATAATAAAGGTGAAGAATATCTGGGCCCTCAATATCAAACCAGAGTTCCTCTTGAACCACACTAAAACTGAGGAAATAGATGAGAAGAACCTGATTATTCTTTTCTCATTCATTTTCTTATCATCTCTGGCCCCTAACAATAAATGAGCACTTTTGACATGGCACCTAAGAGCTGTTCCTTCTGTAGAAGATACAGAAGGCGTGGTAAAGAGTACAAAAGGGAGACAATTTTGTAACAGCCCACATAAAACGTTGCATAGGGGATGTAATTTTCAAAAGGAATTACACATGTAAATGTAACATACTATTGAAGCAATTTTAAAAAGCCATTTACCAGCGTAAGGTGCACTTATACATGAATAACCTACGGACAATTCAATAGCACATATTGTAGCAATTTTCAAAAGCCCACTTACATGGGTAAAGCACAAAACCCAATTTTATGCATGTAAATCCGTTTGAAAATTACTCTTAGAAGTTACACCCATTTTCAAAGTGAACTTGTGCATGCAAGTTCGCTTTGAAAATGATCCCACCAAAACTATCTGCACACATTTACACCTGCTAATGTGTGTGCAGGAAATGTTCCAGGAAACGGACGTGCATACTTTTGGAAATCCAAAAATATCTGTAGAGGTCCAGACCCCTTCCCAACTCCGCTCCCAGGAACGCCTCTGTTCGGTCTCGGTAGCCTAGAGGACATGAGCACGTAAATCTATCCACATATGAGGCAGGTAATTCCATAACAAGTCGTTTCTACAGGCAAAACACTGTTTCACCCATGGAAATCCTTTGAAAATCATCCTCATGATAATCATTCTCTTAGTTCAAATGTAAGTGTTAGTTTTCCAGAAATGGGTCCAGTCTAGAAATTAAATATGATGGAAGCTCTTCACTCTCCTGCAACTCAAGTCAAAAATGACTTTTGCCACAAGTGCTTTTATTTTTTAAATGCCCACTCTCTTGTTATGTGCTGGTAGATTCTCCGTTTCTAAGACAGGCAGTACACAAAGTGAGTGGACAGTGTGGGGCACTATCGCTTCACACTGTAATTGGAATATTACTCTATATACTGCTGCTTGCTGATTCTGCTCCTCATGCCAGGGAGCCAGCTGGCAATCTTAACACCTAGCTTTTTGTGGTAGGACTTTGGAATTAGAGCTTAGTGGATGGACTACTGGAAAAACCCTCCCCAGTGAAAGCTGGATGCTTTGATTTATGATTCTAAACTGTTATGTATTCATGGATTTACTAATGTTTTATATATTAGGGATGATTTTAGATATTGATTAACTTTATTGATGTATTTTATTATTCTGATGTCCAATTTGATTATTGGATTAATTGGTTTGTTGTAAACTGTTTTGGGTCAAAATTTAGTTTGGTGAAGGCAGCATATAATACAACACACTGTCCTCTCACCAAAGGCATACAAGCAAAACTGCTGAACACAAATATTTAAAATGAAAATTTTATAAGAAAAGTATTAAAAAATAAGTCATTTTTATAAGGCAAAGCTTCTTTAATTCTGACATGAATTACTGTTGACTCTTGTGCCAGAGACACAAGTCAGCAGTCTGATATTTGCATTTTTAAAACGTACTTGTTTCTTTACTAGAACTTTGTAGCAGTACAAGTCAACCTATTTCTGTACAGTTTCCAACTAAAGATAAATTTGCACTGTCTACACTGTGGGCACAATTTTCAAAGGTATATACCCAGGTATACTGACCTGATTGACTACTGCCTCCTCACAGCAGCTAAAAGTACGTGCTAGCTTTCACTGAGGCTAGAGAGATGTTCCTGAGGGGTTTAGGTCAGGGTAGAGGAACAGCATGCATACATTTGATTTTAACATGTATATGTGCTATTTTACCCCCCAATCAACCCCCACCAAACAGCACGTGCAAGTCTGCACGGAAGTCTGCTTTTCCTTGGGGTGTGGCTGATCCTAATCAATAGTATTCACAAAGGCTTGTGAATTGCAGGGCTAGTACCGCTGTCTTTGCAGGTATATCCTTTCTAGAAGAGCTCCCGCAGTTAAGCACACATTTCTGCCTTAAATATCTGGAATCTAGCAGAAAATTGTTCTATATTTTCATTATTTGGTGCCTTTGAGGGGATTGCTCAGATTTAAGCACTGAAGGGAATAAAGTGTAGCTATTATAATTTGTTTGTTAGCTGTAGGAAAGGGAAAAAAAAAAACACTGTGGTAATATGGCCACTCGTGGCTTAGGAAACAGCCAAGAGAAGTAAGGAGGCAGATTCTGGCTGTTCCTTAGTGTGATGAGGTTCATGATGTGTCTAGGGAAGAAAACCCGGCCCGGATCACTCCAAGGAGGGCCGGGATAGAAACAGACAGCAGAGGCCATATTTCAAACCATTAAAAACACAATTCAGAAGTCATATTTCAGACCATCAAAACTCAATTCAGGAGGGTGGCTCTAGTCTCCCTCTCGACATGATTCATATACCAGTGTGGCCTCTGCATCTCACAGGGGCCATACAAATTGACCTGAATAAAAGTCACAGATGGTATTGTGACCTGGCTGTCTGGAGGTGTCCCTGGTTCTCGAGCTCAGAGCATGGGGGGGGGGGGGGGGGGGGGCAAGGGGGAGGGGTCCACTGCTAGGTACACTCCCAAGGTAGTCTTGAAGAGGGGTTGGCTGTCAGACAGCAGAGGCTGTAGAAGGATCATGGGAGGACTACATTTTCTATGAGGCGGGGGTAAGCCAATGGGAAGACAGAGACAGGCTTGATTGGACACCTGGGGTTGGCACCCTGGGGGAGGAAATACCCACACCTGAGCTCATGATGAGGGAGGATGAAATGGAAGGAGGGGCAGGGGGGTTTAAAGCAGAGCCCAACGCCACTGGGGAGGAGGAGGAAGACATGGAGGGGGATGTCCCCGTAGTGGAAATCAAAACTGCAGGCATGGAAATAGAGTAAGTGTGGCTACTCAGGGTTTTGTTTGGTTGCTTTCCTTTTGACTAGCTTGTTTGTCCAAGGATTGGGAAGACTGTTGCCTGCAGCACAGCAGTGGGGAGAAGGGGCGTGTTGTGCTATTGCCTAGCAGGCCGGTTCGCTTGCTGGTAATTTAAACTTGTATGTCTCCCCCAGTGAACTGAGGGGAATCTATACTTTGTATTGTTTCATTTTTTGAACTGTGAGGAAGGACAGAATCCCACCTGAACAGGACAAAGGGGAGGGAGAACTTGCCCCGGAGGGTCCTCCACAGCCATATCTGTGAGAGGGACAGACATGGGGTTGAGGAGTGCATCGGGGAACAGTTGTCTGGGCTCAAGAGGGGGGATCACCCTGGACACTGTGCACCAATAATGTGTTTTGGCTGTGGAATTCTTTTTGTTGTTTCTTTGCTTTGGAGCTGAGCGGGTCATTAAAAATAGATAGATATTATATTTTTTTAGGCTGTTTGATGTGATTTTTATATTTTTTAGGTATCTTTTCAATGCCCCTGATGCAGGCATGACAGTGCCGAAATGCTGCAGTGTCAGGATTTTGAAGAATGAGAGAAAGGAAGATGGTTTTCGGTTACTGGCTGATATACCTTCTCCGAGTTGAGATTGACAGGCATTGATATTGTCACGCTTGGGCAGTGATCCAGTGTTGTGAACACCACCTTCAAGAGTGACTCCAAGTGGAGAGAGACAGGGATAACTGGAAGGTCTCTGATGATGGCTGGGAGAGAAGTGTTGTGGCAGGAGTGTATGGAGCTGGGTGATGGCTGGTAAATGGAGCAGAGTACTAGCTGGGACAAAGTCCAAGTCCAGGCTGGGTTTAGGCAGGCGGCAGGCAAACAGCGTCAAGGTCCAGGCTGGGTCGGGGCTGGCGGCAGGCAAACAGTGTCAGAGTCCAGGCTGGGTCAGGGCAGGCGGCAGGCAAGCAGAGTCAGAGTCCAGACAGGGTCAAGGCACCTAGTAGCAAGGTAGAGAGCCCAAAGGCCACACACACACACACACACACACAGCAGGGCAGAGGGCCCGAAGACCACACACACACACACACACAGCAGGGCAGAGGGCCCGAAGACCACAGACACACACACACACACGTGGCAGGGCAGAGGACCCGAAGACCACACACACACACACACACACACACACGGCAGGGCAGAGGGCCCGAAGACCACACACACACACACGGCAGGGCAGAGGGCCCGAAGACCACACACACACACACACGGCAGGGCAGAGGGCCCGAAGACCACACACACACACACACGGCAGGGCAGAGGGCCCGAAGACCACACACACACACACGCGGCAGGGCAGAGGGCCCGAAGACCACACACACACACACACACACACGGCAGGGCAGAGGGCCCGAAGACCACACACACACACACGCGGCAGGGCAGAGGGTCCGAAGACCACACACACACACACACACATGGCAGGGCAGAGGGCCCGAAGACCACACACACACACACGGCAGGGCAGAGGGCCCGAAGACCACACACACACACACACACACGGCAGGGCAGAGGGCCCGAAGACCACACACACACACACACACACACACACACACGGCAGGGCAGAGGGCCCGAAGACCACACACACACACGCGGCAGGGCAGAGGGCCCGAAGACCACACACACACACACACACACACGGCAGGGCAGAGGGCCCGAAGACCACACACACACACGGCAGGGCAGAGGGCCCGAAGACCACACACACACACACACACACACGGCAGGGCAGAGGGCCCGAAGACCACACACACACACACACACACGGCAGGGCAGAGGGCCCGAAGACCACACACACACACACACACACGGCAGGGCAGAGGGCCCGAAGACCACACACACACACACACACACACACACACACACGGCAGGGCAGAGGGCCCGAAGACCACACACACACACACACACACACACACACACACGGCAGGGCAGAGGGCCCGGAGACCACACACACACACACACGGCAGGGCAGAGGGCCCGAAGACCACACACACACACACACGGCAGGGCAGAGGGCCCGAAGACCACACACACACACACACACGGCAGGGCAGAGGGCCCGAAGACCACACACACATGCGGCAGGGCAGAGGGCCCGAAGACCACACACACACACGCGGCAGGGCAGAGGGCCCGAAGACCACACACACACACGCGGCAAGGCAGAGGGCCCGAAGACCACACACACACACGCGGCAAGGCAGAGGGCCCGAAGACCACACACACACACGCGGCAAGGCAGAGGGCCCGAAGACCACACACACACGCAGCAAGGCAGAGGGCCCGAAGACCACACACACATGCGGCAGGGCAGAGGGCCCGAAGACCACACACACATGCGGCAGGGCAGAGGGCCCGAAGACCACACACACACACGCGGCAGGGCAGAGGGCCCGAAGACCACACACACATGCGGCAGGGCAGAGGGCCCGAAGACCACACACACACGCAGCAAGGCAGAGGGCCCGAAGACCACACACACACGCAGCAAGGCAGAGGGCCCGAAGACCACACACACATGCGGCAGGGCAGAGGGCCCGAAGACCACACACACATGCGGCAGGGCAGAGGGCCCGAAGACCACACACACACACGCGGCAGGGCAGAGGGCCCGAAGACCACACACACATGCGGCAGGGCAGAGGGCCCGAAGACCACACACACACACGACAGGGCAGAGACCAGGCCGAAAGGCCCAAAGGCCACACGCACAGCAAGGCAAGGCAGAAGGCCACACACAACAAAGCTAGGGCAGGAAGACAAGAGAGCTCTAAGCCGAAGCACTCGAGTTTAGGGTAGGCAGGGCTACAAGGGAACCTCCAGGACATAGAGCAGGTGAATTGGGCCAGCCAGGAGAGCCTGCTCTAGAAGGACCCCTGGTGGTGAGGCAGATGCATAGCAGCCATAGCCGTAACAGTACCCCCCCCCTCAAGGCCTCCCCCTCCTCCTGGGTCCCAACTCTGCAAGGGGTACAGCACGAAAAAGTCCAACCCCTCCTGGGGTACAATGGCAGGTTCATTCCCCTCCTGAGGAGAAGTGATGAACTCTACCCCTTCCTGGGGCGGCAAAGCAGTCTTAAACCCCTCCCGGGGTGAAATGATAAATTCTACCCCTTCCTGGGGCGGCAAAGCAGTCTTAAACCCCTCCCGGGGTGAAATGATAAATTCTACCCCTTCCTGGGGCGGCAAAGCAGTCTTAAACCCCTCCCGGGGTGAAATGATAAATTCTACCCCTTCCTGGGGTGGCAAAGCAGTCTCAAACCCCTCCTGGGGCGACCAGGTAGTCTCAAACCCCTCCCGGGGTGACAGCAGGGTGGCGGGCTCGGACCCCTCCCGGGACGACAGCAGAGTGGCAGGCTCGGACCCCTCCCAGAGCGACAGCAGAGCCGGTTCAGCAGGCTCAGACGGCTGAGAAACAAAGTCTGTCAGCAGGACCGGTTCGGACCCCTCCGGGGGTGGCAGCAGGACCGGTTCGGACCCCTCCAGGGGCGGCAGCAGGACTGGTTCGGCAGGTTCAGACAGCTGAGTAACAAAGTCTGTCAGCAGGACCGGTTCGGACCCCTCCGGGGACGGCAGCAGGACCGGTTCGGACCCCTCCAGGGGCGACAGCAGAGCTGGTTCAGCAGGCTCAGACAGCTGAGTAACAAAGTCTGTCAGCAGGACCGGTTCGGACCCCTCCCGGGGCAGGCAGCAGGACTAGTTCGGACCCCTCCGGGGACGGCAGTAGGACCGGTTTTGCCGGTTCAGACGGCTGAGTAACAAAGTCTGTCAGCAGGACCAGTTCGGACCCCTCCGGGGACGGCAGCAGAGCTGGTTCAGCAGGCTCAGACAGCTGAGTAACAAAGTCTGTCAGCAGGACCGGTTCGGACCCCTCCCGGGGCAGGTAGCAAGACCAGTTCGGACCCCTCCCGGGGCAGGCAGCAGGACCGGTTCAGACCCCCCCCGGGGCAGGCAGCAGGACCGGTTCAGCAGGTTCAGACGGCTGAGTAACAAAGTCTCTCAGCAGGACTGGTTCGGACCCCTCCGGGGACGGCAGCAGGACCAGTTCGGACCCCTCCAGGGGCGATAGCAGAGCCGGTTTAGCAGGCTCAGATGGCTGAGTAACAAAATCTGTCAGCGGGACCGGTTCAGACCCCTCCGGGGATGGCAGCAGGACCGGTTCGGACCCCTCCAGGGGCGACAGCAGAGCCGGTTCAACAGGCTCAGATGGCTGAGTAACAAAGTCTGTCAGCAGGACCGGTTCGGCCTGCAGGGTAAGGGAATCTGTTACAGATTGTTCACCGGTGGTGGATGTACTTGTGATGGAACAAATGGAGGATAAAGGCTGGACAGCAAAGGACTTGGTGAACAGAGCTGGATTCTTAAAGCCTAGCTCACGATTCTCTGGTTCAGAAGTGTGGACGTGCAGCTTGTTAAAGGAACAGGCAGCTCTGGAGCGTCTTAAAACACAATTCATTAGAGGGGCGCGCTGACGTCACTGGCGGGAATGGTCGCATAACCAGAGAGCTCCCGGCTATTCTTTTTTGCAATCGGCCAGAACCTCATTTTTAGAGCTAGCACACTCGTATCGCCTACCGCATTCGACAGTCCGTGGACCCAGGATGGCGAATATAAAGTCGGGCTGCGATTTGACGCGCTACACCTATTCGAAATTGGGGCTGGAACCCAGGGAGCCCGAGCCGGACCCGATCGCAGGCCCAAGCACCGAGGCGGCGGTAGACCACCCTGCCCCAGAAGCGATTTCAGACCTGCCGTCGCGGGCTGAGATGAGAGACTGGTTCATTGGCTTGCGGGCGGACATGAAGCAGCACAAAGCAGACCTTTTGCAGAATATGTCTGAGCTCCGCGAAGATTTAGCAGCACTTGGCTACCGAGTAGATGAGACGGAGACTAAGGTGGAGGGTCACGCCGACACACTTCACAAAATGGCCGACGCGCTTCAAACTAGCATGAAGGAACAGGCCCTGCTAGCCGACAAGGTCGAGGACCTCGAAAACAGGTCCCGCCGAAACAACTTGCGAATCAGAAGCGTACCTGAAACGGAATGCTATGCGGACTGTGAGGTAGTCGTGCAAAAAATCTTTCAATACCTAATGCAGGAGGCAAGGGCCGAGGGGGAGCAGGCTGAGGCTGGAGGCCCCGGCTTTCGCATCGAACGGGTGCACAGGACCCTGGGACCCAAGACCTCCGAAAAACCACGGGACATCTTAGTGTGTCTGCAGACATTCAGGGAAAAAGAGCTATTGTATGCACACTCCCGAAAACAACTCGAATGGGTCTGGGAGGGACACAAACTTTGCATCTTTAATGATCTTGCGGCTTCCACCCTGCGCAAACGTTTTGAATTTCGTTCTGTTACAAGCACGCTGCGGGACCGGAACATCCGCTATAAGTGGACATTCCCCTTTGGCCTGCAGTTTGAGGTAAAGGGGAGCTTTTTTAGGGTCCGCTCCCTGGCAGAGGCGACCGAGGTGTTTATCAAGCTACAATTCCCTTTGCCATCGGCTGCTTCGACCACTGACCCACAATTGCACAATACTCCGAAGACGCCACGTTGGCAACGGGTGGGCAACAAGCGACGTCTGGAAAGACAGCGGCGAACACCACCAGGAGTGCAGGCAGCATCCACCTCTGGGTCCATAGGATGAAGGGACTGGTGATTTTCTTTTTCTTACAAATAGTTGGGGTTCTAGGTCACCTGTCTTATTGCTTATGGTTTGAGCGATGACTGCATTGTTACGATATTTGGGTTCTTGGCCGTGCTAAGGCGGCGCGTTTATATTTCAAAGCCGGGGGAGCGATCTCTCTCGCTGGTTACTAAGACCCCCGGTTCAGGAGTTATCCCAATGGGGGATATACCGGGAATTGGAGTGGGGGGGGAGGGGAGTTTTTCATCCATGTGCTCTGGGGACATTGAATGGTTTTTTCAGTATGATGGGGAAGTCCAGGATGGAGATCAGGTTATGCTTCAGCAGTGTGGTTACCTTAGCCATCTTTGGTTTACCATATGGCTCTGAAGATCTGGTCCTTGAATGTAAACACTCCCATAAAACGTCAACAACTCCTTAGAGATTTGAGACGCCAAAATGTAGATATCGCACTAATACAAGAGACCCACACTAGGAAACATCATGAACACTTGCTGCGCTTTGCAAGTTACCCTCATGGCTATTTTGCTTCTAGTTCCCCTACCTCTAAATACGCCGGGGTGGGTATACTTCTGGCTCAATCTGTAATTTTTGAATACAAATCACATGTAGCAGACCCGGGAGGACGTTACTTATTATTAAAAATATAGCTAGACGGGCGCCTGTATACTATTGTTAGTATATACGCACCAAATGTGGACCAGCATCTCTTTTTTTCAGAAATTGGAAGGCGTGTTGTCCACTTTTGCTGAGGGCATGCTGATATGGGGCGGGGATCATAATGTGGTGTGGAACCCTAGGGTGGACTCCTCAAACCCCAGAAAGGCAGGAAGCTGGAAGGCTACCTCCTCCTTGACACTAATGCATAAATGGAGTCTAATAGATATCTGGAGACAAAGGAACCCTACGTCTAAAACGTATACATTTTATTCTAACCCCCACGATACCTACTCTCGACTTGACTTTTTGCTCGTGGATAAAGGGGTACAGAATCAGGTGTTGGATACAGGCATAGGGGACATAACGTGGTCTGATCACGCCCCAGTGTGGTTCACTGTTGCTCTGACCGACCTTGCTCCAGGATATCGGTTCTGGCGCCTTCGAGACGAGCTCTTACGGGACCCCAAACATAGTGATTTGTTGACGGCCCATCTGCGGGACTATTTGACATTGAATAAGGGGACGGTACGGGATGCGGGGATTTACTGGGAGGGCTCCAAGGCGGTTATGCGAGGGCACCTGTTGGCACTCTCCTCCGCCTTGAGGAAACAGAGAGACGCGAAGCGGACTGCTCTGTTGCATGATATAGCAGCGCTAACGCGGGAACATACCCACTATCCGGCGCGGGCTACTCTCGCCCGCCTCCGGCTTAAACGCACTGAACTGCATCTACTAGACGCTGAACATATCGCCCATGCCATGCTCAGGGCCAAGCAACGCTATTTTGAAGGCAATAATAAAGTGGGGTGGTTTCTAGCTCAGAAGCTTAGGCAGCGTATTTACTTGGCCACTATAGCTAAGATACGGGACAAGCAGGGTGCCATATTGACGGCGACTAAAGATATACGAAACTGCTTTACCAAGTATTATACCCAGTTATATACGGCAGACCCTTCTATTACCATAGCCCAGGTGGACCATTATCTTGAGTCGATGCCCCTACCCTCTCTGACCAAATCCCAGCAAACCTATTTAGAGACGCCTATCCAGGCTATTGAGATACAGGAGGCCATACGGGATCTTAAAGCTGGTAAATCACCGGGCCTGGACGGCTTCTCCGGGGGTTATTATAAAAAGTTCAGCACCCATTTAGTGGGTCCTTTGACCGACTTTTTCAATGGGCTGCGAGATGGAGCCCAATTGCCCCTCCATACCAATGTGGCGGGTATTACTGTTCTCCAGAAACCGGGCAGGGACCCAGCGCAATGTGGGTCGTACCGCCCTATTTCATTGATCAACGTTGATCTAAAAATACTGGCCAAGGTGTTGGCTGCCAGGCTTAATGCCGTCCTTCCTTTGTTGGTACATAGTGACCAGGTTGGATTTATACCACATAGGATGGCTGCTATCAATGTGCGAAAGGTGACAGACGCGATATGGTGGGCCACCACGGCCAAGGTCCCTCTGGTATTGATGGCCATTGATGCCGAAAAGGCGTTTGACTTAGTTCACTGGGACTTTTTATTCGCCACTTTGGAGAAAATGTCATTTGGCCCGGGTTTCTTGCGTTGGATTCAGTGTTTATACCAGGACCCTGGAGCTAGAATTAAGGTTAATGGGCAATATGGGGATCTCTTCCCGGTTCAGCGAGGGACCCGCCAGGGCTGCCCCCTATCACCCTTATTGTTCGCGTTGTTCTTGGAGCCCTTGGCGACTAGGGTGCGTGGTTCGCCCTCGATTGCGGGGGTACCCATGGAGCCCAATCCCATGAAGATCTCGCTATTTGCGGATGACATTCTTCTCACCCTCACACGCCCCTTGGACTCTATCGAAGGAGTCACAGAAGAATTGCGGGAGTTTAATGTGGTGTCTGGTTTTAAGGTTAACATGGACAAAACGGAAATATTAAATATTACTGCTACGCCCGAGGTTATGGGAGAATTGGCGCAACATTATCCCTTTAAAGTCTCACATAAGGTGTTAAAATATTTAGGAGTTCATATAGGAGCGAATCTTAATGAGTTATTTCGCCTCAACTATTTACCACTGCTGAAAAAAATTAGACAAGATCTCCATCTTTGGGACAGGGGGCAGTATTCATGGCTGGGGAGGGTGGCAATTGTCAAAATGAATGTTATTCCTCGCTTTCTGTACTTTTTTCATACCATCCCCATTTTCATTTCCTCTGCGATACTACGCACCTGGCAGAAGATTCTCTTCGACTTCATCTGGCGCAAGCGCCCACCCAAGGTGTCACGGCGCCTATTGTATCAACCCCGTGACCGCGGGGGCCTAGGGATCCCGAACTTAGTCTGGTTATATGTTGCGGCCCAATTGAAGGCAATTCCTGATGCTCATGGTCATCGGTCCCCAAAGCAATGGGCCACTTTTGAGGAACAGGCACTAGGGGGAATGCCACTAACTGCACTCTTCTGGCAACCGCGGCATACTTGGACACAGTCGGGGCAGAAGACCGGGGCCCTGGACGCTATGTTGCGTATATGGGACCGCTGGAAGGTGAAACTGCTGGGTGATCGCTGCTACTTTCACTCCACTGGCCTTTATCACCACTCGCAATTTTCAGCGGGCCGCCAATATGGAGTATTTCGCGCTTGGCGACGGAAAGGGATAACTCGCATTGAACATTTGCTTAAAGGCGAGACTCTGATGACTTGGCCGGAGCTTCAGGCTCTGTATAAACTGCCATCCTCTGATTTTTTTGGCTGGGAGTCAAATACTTCACTTCTTCACTTCCTCCGGTCACCTCGAATTCTGGACTCCATCAAACGGGGAAAGTCTCAGTTTGAAAATCTTTGTGCGGCAGCTGATAAAACAAGAGGGATGATCTCTAAAATCTATGTCCTCCTTGCCACGGTCGATGAGAGCCCCTTCCCACACACGGGTCACTGGGAACATGATTTGGGACTGACGCTAACAAAAAAAGACTGGTTACACACATACCGGCAGGCACGTCAGTGTTCTGTCTCTGCACTTTACCAGGAAAATTGTTACAAAATGATAACCCGCTGGTACCTAACGCCTTTCCTTTTACAGCGTCGATACCCACATCTGGATGCTCAGTGTTGGAGGGGCTGCGGAAACCTGGGCACTTTTTTTCATATCTGGTGGCAGTGCCCGAAAGTGCAGGGCATATGGACCGCGGTGGCGAAATGGCTGGAGAGTCTCTTGAGCGTTTCTGGATTATACAAGGCCAGCTTCATGCTCCTTCATCACCCACCTTTAACCCTCAGAAAAAACCAAATACTCTTATGCCATCAAGACTTTATTGCAACCAGACTGACAATTGCTAAAGCATGGAAACAAGTAGACGTGCCCTCGCTGAAGGTAGTACAACATAAAGTTCATCTTTCCTGCAAGCTGGCAGCGATTACGGCAGATCTTCACGCGGACGTCTCAAAATTTCAAGCAATCTGGTCCCCTTATCTACAATGGGAGAAACACCAAACAATGACTATGACTGAGTAGCATTATAAGATATACAGGTTGTGTTCAAATGGTAATGCTTAACTACTGTCTCTTTTTCAGGTGATGCCACCTCTCTTTCAATGACACTGTCTGACTCTCTGGCTCTTGGACCCTGTAATTTTCTATTGAGCACATGGATGTAGGGTGGGTGGGGAGGGATCATTGGGTGAGGGGGGCACACGACATGGTTTTATATATCTCACGTGTTGTACAGTTGTGAAACGTTGTGCTGTTCATTCTGTTGCTTATGATAACCTAATAAAAACCTTAGTAAAAAAAAAACACAGTTCATTAGTTGTCTCTGAGCTGCAGCTGAGGGAAGCAGAGCTCTGCTAGGCTTATTCAGCTTTCTCTGTTTAAGAGAAACCTGTTCCTGAGGCTCTAGCATGGGTGTCACAGAAGCCTTCCTGATCAGGTAAGTCCTAGGATTTTCTGGGAAAAAACTTGTTCTTTTATGAAAAGGTTTCTGCAGGGTTTCATGAAGTAATGTCTTAGAATTCTCTATCCACAAACCGCCAACAGAAACGTCTTATCTTAGTTGAGCCAGAAGCAGAATACTGGTTAGTAGAGCTGACTGTTTTTTCTAATGAAACAGCTGGTTCTGGAGCTGAGCAACAGGGGCAAGATTTGCCTGGTGGTAACAGACAAGGAATACAGGAGCATTTCCACCATCCTGGTTTTGGAGTCAGACAATGTAAACATTCCTGATAAACGGACACATTCTTTTTATGACATTTGCTGCAAGACCAGTGTTCTTGATCTGTAAGCTGACAAGCTAAACAGTTCTGATAACTGGGATAGTTCAAGGTCTGGCAACGAGCACAGATATCAAATCTTTGAGACTGAGGCATGATGTGAGAAGTAAAAAAAATTGTCTCAACCGGTGGACACAAGTTCAATCTCTCTCTCTGGAGGATGGCTTCGGCATACTGTTACGCTTGGGCAGTGATCTGGTGTAGTGAACACCACCTTCAAGAGTGACTCCAGGTGGAGAGAGACAGGGATAACTGGAAGGTCTCTGATGATGGCTGGGAGAGAAGTGTTGCGGCAGGAGTGTATGGAGCTGGGTGATGGCTAGTAAATGGAGCAGAGTACTAGCTGGGACAAAGTCCAAGTCCAGGCTGGGTCTAGGCAGGCGGCAGGCAAACAGCGTCAAAGTCCAGGCTGGGTCAGGGCAGGCGGCAGGCAAGCAGAGTCAGAGTCCAGGCAGGTTCAAGGCACCTAGTAGCAAGGTAGAGAGCCCGAAGACCACACACACACACGGCAGGGCAGAAGGCCCGAAGACCACACACACACACGGCAGGGCAGAGGGCCCAAAGACCACACACACACACGGCAGGGCAGAGGGCCCAAAGACCACACACACACACGGCAGGGCAGAGGGCCCGAAGGCCACACACACACACGGCAGGGCAGAGGGCCCGAAGACCACACACACGGCAGGGCAGAGGGCCCGAAGACCACACACACGGCAGGGCAGAGGGCCCGAAGACCACACACACACACACGGCAGGGCAGAGGGCCCGAAGACCACACACACACACGGCAGGGCAGAGGGCCCGAAGACCACACACACACACGGCAGGGCAGAAGGCCACACACACACGGCAAGGCAGAGACAAGGCAGAAGGCCCGAAGACCACACACACACGGCAGGGCAGAAGGCCCGAAGGCCACACACACACACGGCAGGGCAGAAGGCCACACACACACGGCAAGGCAGAGACAAGGCAGAAGGCCCGAAGGCCACACACAGCAAGGCTAGGGCAGGAAGCCCAAGAGAGCTCGATGCCGAAGCACTCGAGTTTAGGGTAGGCAGGGCAATAAGGGAACCTCCAGGACATAGAGCAGGTGGATTGGGCCAGCCAGGGGAGCCTGCTCTAGAAGGACCCCTGGTGGTGAGGCGGATGCATAGCAGCCATAGCCGTAACAGATATGCTCTTTCTGAGCTGAGACCAGTAATGTTTTGCTCCCCCACAAGGGGTGAAAGCTTCTTGAAGAACGAGAAAAAGAGAGAAGGAATTGCTGATTTTTTGTCTCTGACAGATATGCCAATTTTGAGCGGAGATTGGTAAGCATTAATATGCTCATGTTATGAATCCTGCCCTTGGAGTTACTCCCCGCGAGCAGGCCTCTCACCTCCTGTGCTGTCTTCTCCTATGCGGCACAGAGCCGCCGATGTTCCTCGTGGCAGGTGCAGCAGTCAGCTGTTCATCTTCACCGCAGCAGAAGCCGTGGACTTCGGGCTGCCTCTCCGGCACAGCGGGCCTATCGCCGTGCTTCAACGCAGCTGGGGCCACAGCCGACTTCAGCGCCATCTTCTCGGATGGAGGCCGCAGTCCCTGGTCTTGCCTGGTGGCTGGAGCTGCCTTCAAGTTCTCCTGCAGCGGCAGGAGCCGCTGCCGACATTGGGGCCTGCCTGCTCGCAGGCCCAGCTTCTCCAACTCCTGTCTTCAGCGTCTTCAAGCGGCAGCAAGTAACTCCAAGGGGCAGGCCCGCGTCTTCTTCCCCTTCTTAAAGGGGGAGTGTAGGTGGGGTCCTCCTGGCCTCACCGGAAGTCAGCTCTCCTGGTTTCCTGTGTTAGCCCTATTTAAGAGCTGCTTTTCCATTTCAGCTTTGCCTTGATTTGGAGTTACTTGTCTCTGGAAGTCTCGTCTTCCAGCGCTCCGTCAGGTCTTCGTTCTTCGTTGCAGCTCCATGTCTCATCGTGCTTCCAGTGTCTCCTGTGACTTCCTGATGTTCCATGTCTTCATGTTTCGAGGTTCCTAGTCCAGGCTGTTTCACTTCCTGATGTTCCAGGTTTTCTGATGTTCCATTTCCTGTGTTTTCAAGTTCTCTTGGATCCGCCAGCTCCTGTGGTTCTCCGGATCACACCTTGCTTCGTCATTGGAGTCTCATCTCAGCTGGATTTCTTCCTGTGTTTCCTAGTCCTCTTGACCTTCCAGCTCCTGTGATTCTCCGGATTATTCCGGTTTCGTCTCAGCTGGATTCCCTTCCTGCGTTTGTCCCACTCTCCGCATGGTCCGTGACCAGCCTCTTCAGGTTGTGTAGGGGGCGCTCAGTGGGACAGGGTAGTCCGCGACCAGTCCCGCGGGTGGACTGTGTAGGGCGCCCTGAGAGACAGTGCCAATGTCTAACCTTTCCAGCTTCTCATCTCATCCAAGAGTCTTCCAAGTTCTTTGTCTCATCGAGAGTCTTCCAAGGTCCTCATCCACTTCCAGTGTCTTCTCGTCTCGTCTCGAGTCTTCTGTGTCATAAGGCCTCCGTCTATCCTCATCCTCAGTCCGGCCTGCTGCTTCTTGCCAATACCTAGCGGCAGGTCCGAAAGGGCTGGGAACGGTCGGAGGACTGTTCAATTACCAACATAATGTTGTTGGCTTCCAGAAGCATTCAGGTCCGGCAGAGGGTCAGACTTTGTCTTCGCCCATGCTGGGACATGCCTCGCCAACCCTCGGTGCTATCTTGGATTTGTCTGGGTTCGTGCCGAGGTCCAAGGGCACACAATCCCCTCTAGTTGGGATCACTCTCCTAGCGTTCCCAAACATAACAGCTCGATTTTAACGGAGACTAATAAGTTCCCCCGACCGGGGGGGGGGGGGGGGTGTCTCTATAAAATACAAGGTAACCTTTGACCATCTGAGACATTTGTTTTAATCTGTTTGATATGCTTTACCCTTGTCAGGTTATGTAAGTGCCCCGAGGACACTATATTTATTTAAATATAAACTGGGACATTTAAAGGTTAAAGAACAAATGTTCCCTGGATGCTCATTCTGGATGTTACCCTGAAAATGTGTGTTTGAATTTTATTGCTGCTACATCACAAATGAGGTCCAAGGTATAAAAACAAGTGTTGAGGTTCATTGCTGGCTTTTTTCCAGGATGCTGCCCTCTTTGGAGTTTGAACCATAATTTTCCTGATAACTTTTGTCGATGTTACTTCCACTGGGGACTTAAAGATGAGTTAAGTGCTCTGAATGAAACTCTGTTTTTGGATTTCTTTTTGTTTTTTTGTTGGTTTTCTGGTTTTTGTTTTTCATTTCTGTGCACTTGTAATTTTTAATGAAGGGGTTTTGGATCTGATGTGTGAGGAGTGAATGGTGTTGGTGAGTAGGTTGTATGTGTATTTAAAAGTGTTATATAGGAAAAAGGGTTTATATTATTAAAGTGTTTATTAAAGGATTTGTATAATTACATTATTAATGGGTTACTGTTTGGTATTTGTCATTGGCAATTTGATAAGATCTTTTCTGCTCTATCAGCTGTCTATGTGCTGGACAGCTGCTCTCCCAAAGGAACCTGGGCTCAGTCTACTTCAGGCATAACCTCTGGATCAACCTCTTCTTCTTGTACCACTCTTCATTCCTGTGCAACCTACTTCTTCAGGAGGTTTACATGGTAAATTTGAGTTTTTTTCATTTATAGCTGAGTTATTTTGTAATCCACAGGTCCTGTTTTCTCAAACGTCATAGGGTCCTTGCCAACAGGCTAAGAACTTGCTTTCTGAAGATGGGAGGAGGACAAGAATACGGTCCCCCAGATGGAATACTCTTTGGACTGTGGGGCGATTGTAAGCTCGGGCTTAGGTACCCTGAGCCTTTTCTAGGCATAGGCAGGATGCCTCCCCAGCCTTTTTTATTTGATCCTGCACTCAGAGAACATACTCAACGAGGTTCTGCCTGGAGTTCTCTTTATCTTCCAAAGTCTCACGAATTATGTCTAAGATTCCTCTTGGTCTCTTCCCCTACAGTAACTCTAAAGAGGACATCCTTGAGTCTGTGGAATAGATTCCTTGGGTTTTTCCCAGTTGAAGAACTCCCCACTGAAATTACTGTTGGTAGGCTTCCGGGGTGATTCCTGCTCTCTCTAGAATGGCTGCCTTGACTTCCTGGTATGTGGCTGTCCCTCTCGGATTGGTGGTTTGAAAGGCATCTTGACTACTCCCGGTGAGTAGATTCCCCAGATATGTAGCCCACCTGTCCTCTGGCTAACCTGCCTGTCCAGCGGTGCATTCAAAGTTTTACAGGAAACCATCAGGTCTTCTCCTGGGGTCATTTTAACTAATGTCAGTGACAAAGGAGATAGACTGATTATGGCAGTTTGCACAGCTTGTGCTATCTGGCAGGTCGATACTCTAAGGCCGTGGTAGAAAGAGTGCGGCAGTGCCTGGCGCACCCTCGTTCCCCGCACGCACAGTTCTCTTCACCTACCGCTCGATACTCTCTTCTAATTGCATGCAAATGCATGCCGCGTCTGCGAAGTGTTAGGGAAGCGTTAGGCCCGCGCAACCCATTTTACTGTATAGAGCGCCTATACAGTAACCTGGGTGCTCGGGCCTAACGTTTCACGGCCACGCTGGTATCTGTCATTTCAAATGTCATTTGAAATGACAGATACCAGGAAGTCGGGATTGCCGTCCCCTCTCCCCTCCTCCCGAAGCAAAAAAAAAGTGAAAAAAAAAGTTGCGAGAGAGAGAGGGGAGAGGACAGCAATCCTACGCTCGGCGACTTACTTTTGCAGCCCCTCTCCGGACATCGTGGCTTCCCCCGTGCCAGTTCCCCCTCCCCTCCTCCCGAAGCAGGGCGCGAAAAGCGCGAAGCGACTTACTTTTGCAGCCAGCCCCCTCCGGACATCGGACGACCTCTCCTGCCTCCAGCTGGGGGGGGGGGGGGGGCTGCGGCGCAAGGAGAGAAGACGCAACTTACTCCAGCCAGCCCCCACTTCGGCGACGGACCTTCGGCGGAGACGGCACTGTAAAGCGAGACAGACCGCGGCGCAAGGAGAGGAGGAGAGAGAAGACGCAACTTACTCCAGCCAGCCAGCCCTCCTCCGGACAGCGGCTCCTCTGCCTCCCAGCTGCCGGCGAAGATAGACGCCCGAACGGGTAGGCCCCTTGTGCAATTTGACCTCAAGGCGTGACGTCACATGCCGTGACGCCAAACGTCGTGACGTCACGCCTTGAGGTCAAATTGCACGAGGGGCCTACCCGTTCGGGCGTCTATCTTCGCCGGCAGCTGGGAGGCAGAGGAGCCGCTGTCCGGAGGAGGGCTGGCTGGCTGGAGTAAGTTGCGTCTTCTCTCTCCTCCTCTCCTTGCGCCGCGGTCTGTCTCGCTTTACAGTGCCGTCTCCGCCGAAGGTCCACCGTGGTCCGTCTCGCTTTACACTGCCGTCTCCGCCGAAGGGGGGCTGCCGAAGGGGAGCTGCCGAAGTGGGGCTGCATTGGATTTTTTTTTCGCTTTTTTTTTTTGCTTCGGGAGGAGGGAGAGGACTGGGGCTACCCCGGAGACCGGCACCCATGGACGCGACCAGGGCAGGTGAGCCGGGGCTGGGGGAAAGTTTGCCGCTTACCCTTACTCCTGCCTCTAACGTAGGGGTAAGCGGTAAACTAACAGGTTAAACGCGCGGCAAATCGGCAGGGGAAAAAAGCGATAGTCGGAGCGCGCGTCACAGTATCGGAGGGAATAGCTAATTCGTTCATTTAATAGCTAATTCGTTCATTTACATATCGTTTACATGCTGCGTGCGGGAAAGGTTTTGCGTCTGTTTTAAGAAGCACTAAGGACGCGTGAAACTGGAGACTGTATCGCTGGATCGCCTTACGCGTCCAAATTGTGCGCTCCCAGCACGTTACAGACAGGAAATCTTCAACCGCACGTTACAGTATCGACCTGTGGGTTAGCACTGTATGGTGCTATAGCACTTGCTCTTGCAGTGCCTGCTGTGGATCAATTTGAGTTTGAAGGGCGTTCTGTATCGTTTGCTTCATCTTCCATGCTTTCCAAACTGCCCCAAACTGGAGATCTCTCTGGAGAAAGGAGAGGTGAAAAAGGAAAAAAAAAACCCCTGCTAGCCTGTCTGGCCCTAACTCACTGCTTGAACCCCTTAGCCTATTGTAGCTTCAGCTGGGTGAGTGGAACTAGAAGGCCCCAGGAAAAAAGAGGGGGGAAAGCTCTGCAGGGTTTTTTTTTATTTTCTGCTGCTGAGACTGTGGACTTCTGCCTGTGCTTCCCGCTTAGGCAAGAAATCCCACTGCTACCACCATATCTGGAAACATGGCCAATCGTGATCTAGGAAACAGCCAAGAGAAATAAGGAGGCAGATTCTGGCTGTTCCTTAAGTGCAGTTTATTTACAGTGAGAAAACTAAAAATCACACAAATAGTGCAGCACACCTTAACTTCAGGTAACACACAGTCCTTAAATGTATCGGGTCTCAGCATAGGCTGGGTCTCTGCCTGTTCCTCCAGAGCTCTCTAACCCTTCTAGACCCGGAGTTCTTATACTCTAGTGAGGGGCTGCTCCCTTCATCCAGGATTTCTTGTGGGGCTGATCTTAAGAAGGACCGGGCAGGACAGTTGTGCTCAGTCCCTAAAGATAGTCTGAGAGAGTTTTTGTAGAGTCCTTCACATTCACATAACAGAAATATGCTTTTTCTTGGGGTATGGTGGATCCTAATCAATAGTAGCCACAAAGTCTTATGAAGTGCAGAGGCTAGCACCAGTGATCAAAAAGACAGTATGGTTTGATATCACAAATAAGGCACATAAAAGTTGCACAAAGAAATGAGTTTTGAATTTCAGAAACACAGACTTTGTTGAAATGGGGATGTTTCTGGAGGAAGAACTAGAAGACTGGAGAAAATGGGTGAGGTGGAACAACAGTGTGACAAACTAAAAGGAGCTATTACAAAGGCAACAAATCTATAAGTTAGAAAAGTAAACAAAAGTAAGAGGAAAAAGAAACTGATCTGGTTCTCAAAGGAGGTGGCTGAAAAAATAAAGACAGAGGACAGCATTCAGAAAATATAAAGGATCCCCAATAAAAGGAATACAAGGAAGAATATCTGGTGAAACTGAGAGAGAGATGAAGAAAGAAATCAAGAAAGCAAAAGGTCAAGTGGAAGAAAAGACTGCCAAAGAGGTAAAGCAAGGTGGCAAAACATTTTTCAGATATGCCATAGAAAGAAGAGAGGCCCATAGTGGTATAGTGAAATTGAAAGTTGACAGGAAGCAATGTGTGCAGAAAGATGAAGAAACAGCACAAATATTAAACAAATACTTCAGTTCGGTGTTCACTAAAGAAGACCCTGGAGAAGGACTGATGTTGATTACCAAGACCGTGGATGAGAGTGGAGTAGATGCAACCCTGTTTGCAGAAGAGAATGCACGGAAAGAGCTAGGAAGCCTGAAAGTGGACAAGGCCATGGGGCCGGAAGAGGTACATCCTGGGATACTGAGGGAGCTCAGAGATGTGCTGGCAGGTCTGCTGAAAGATCTGTTCAATAGAGCCCAGAAAATGGGAGTAGTGCCAAATGATTGGAGAGCAGTTGTGGTCCTGCTTCACAAAAGTGGCAGCAGGAGAAGGCTGGAAACTACAGTCCAGTTAGGCTCACTTCTGTGGTGGGAAAATTAATGGAGACTCTGCTGAAGGAAAGGATAGTGGAATATTTACAATCTGGTATATAGGACCGTCCTCCCAAACAAATCTGATTGACCTTTTTAATTGGCTAACTAGAAAACTAAATCAAGGAAGAGCACTTGATGAGAATTAGTGTTTGGGTAATTGCCAGGTTCTTGTAGCCTGGATTGGCCTCTGTTGGAAACAGGATGCTGGGCTTGATGGACCCTTGGTCTGACCCAGCATGGCAATTTCTTATGGATTTCAACAAAGCAACTTATATGGTCCGGCATAGGAGGTTCGTGAATAAAATAAGAAGCTTGGGAATGGGAGCCAAAGTGATGGAATGAATGACTAACTGGTTGACTGTTAGGAAACAATGTGTAATGGTAAATAGAACATGCTCTGAGAGAATGGTGCTAAGTGGAGCACCTCAAGGATTGGTTTTGAGACCGGTTCTGTTCAATATCTTCAACATTGTGGAGGGGTTAGAAGGAAAAGTTTGCCTTTTTGCGGATGATACTAAGATCTGCAAGAGTGAACCCTCCTGAAGGGATAGAGATAATGAAAAGTGATTTAAGAAAACTTGAAGAGTGGTTGAAGATTTGGCAGCTATGATTCAATGCCAAGAATTACAGAGTCGTGCACCAGGGGTGCAAAAATCCAAAAGAGCTGTATGTGATTGGGTGAGGCGGTAAGACTATCGTGTATGAAGCAGGAGAGGGACGTTGGGGTGATCAAAAGGTGTTAAAGCAATGTGAAAAGGCTGTAGCTAAGGCCATAAAGATGCTGGGCTGCATAGAGAGAGGAATAACTAGCAGAAAAAGGGAAGTGATAATGCCCTTGTACAGATCCTTGGTGAAGTCTCACCTAGAGAACTGTGATCAGCTCTGGAGACCGTATCTCAAAAAGGATAGAGACAGGATGGAAACTGCCCAGAAGAAGGCTACCAAAATGGTGGTAGTAGTGGTGGTGGTGGTGGGGAGTCTATTTCAGAAGACCCTAACAGGAGAGGCTGAAGAATCTAAATATTTATATCCTGGAGGAGAGGAGGTGCAGGGGAGGTATGATACAGTCCTTCAGATACCTGATAGGTAACCCAAGTGAGAGAAAGGGCTTTATCATTGGCTGGGCCCATACTATGGAACACGATGCCCCCTGAACTCAGATTACAGAATAATCTCAAAACTTTTAAGAAAAATGTAAAAACATTTCTCTTTAAAAAAGCCTTCACTAAAGAGTGTGGAGGGTAGAGAATGAAAGTACAGAGTAATGCAGATGAGAATGAATTTACTCAATCCTACATTTACGAAGTAATATCTCAAAGAGATAGTAACTCAATAATATACCTGGCCTTGACCAACATTACTCAAATATTGATTTTATTTATGAAATTGTAACCGAACTTTATTGGCACCTGTTAGAATGTACGATATCCTACATTTACTTGCCTTAGTCTATCTGCCTATTTGTAAACCGTTGCGATGGTATATAACTTAGCGACGGCATAGAAAAGGTTTTAAATAAATAAATAAAAATAAATTAACAATGTGCAAACTTCAAACCTTTTTCGCTGAAAAGGAAACAGTAGAACTAGGGGTCTTGATATGAAACTAGAGGGGGGGGGGGGAAGACTCAGAACCTATATCAGGAAATATTTCTTCACAGAGAGGATGGTGGATGGCTGGAATGCTCTCCCACAAGAGGTGGTGAAGAAGAAAACAGTTAATGAAGTCAAAAGAGCATGGAACACTGTGGATCCCTAAAGGCATAAAGAAAGGGATGGTTTAACATTTCTGTAAGGGGTTAACCTGCGTGGAGGTTACTACCCTTAACAGAATGCATGGGGGTAACCTGCGTGGAGCGGCAGTTACTAACCTTAAGAAAATGCATGGGGGTAACCTGCGTGGAGCGGCAGTTACTAACCTTAACAGAATGCATGGGGGTAACCTGCGTGGAGCGGCAGTTACTAACCTTAACAAAATGCATGGGGGTAACCTGCACGGAGCGGCACTTACTACCCTTAACAGAATGCATGGGGGTAACCTGCGTGGAGCGGCACTTACTAACCTTAACAGAATGCATGGGGGTAACCTGCGTGGAGCGGCAGTTACTAACCTTAACAAAATGCATGGGGGTAACCTGCGTGGAGCGGCAGTTACTAACCTTAACAAAATGCATGGGGGTAACCTGCGTGGAGCGGCAGTTACTAACCTTAACAGAATGCATGGGGGTAACCTGCACGGAGCGGCACTTACTACCCTTAACAGAATGCATGGGGGTAACCTGCACGGAGCGGCAGTTACTACCATAAGCAAATTGCTGGGCAGAATGGATGGACCATCTGGTATTTATCTATCGTCATTACTGTGTTATGTTACTATGTTAAAAGCATGTGGGCGCTTTTAGTGTGCATACATTGTAGGTCACTTATTTATTTATCTAAAAGTTCTTCTATACCACCCATATTCTTCCCTAAGTGGTTAATAAAGTAAAAACATTTATAATCATAAAATAAACAAAAACAACTTAAACAAAATACAGTTAATAACCAGCCAGCCCAAAATTCAGCATTAGACTCACTTATGTAGTTTCCCTTACAAAGTTTCCTACACGGTGCATGGGCTAAAAGTGCCCACCTACAGTGCAAGTACCATTGGCTATTCAAAATATTCCCCTATAAGTGCCAAACGTCCTACACAAGAAAATAAAAATATCAGTTCTGTTTCAGTTGTAAATATAACCTTCTCCCCTTCAAAAAAGACTTCTTTGTGCAAAGTCAAGGATGTATCTAAAAATCTGGGATGGACACATAAGAATTAAGGGTGTAGTTACTAAACTGCAAGAACTTAAGCTCCATACCCACTGAATATATCCTAACATCTGCGACCACAGAGCAGGAGACAGGGAACCAAGAATCTAAAGCACGTTCCTTTAAAGCTGTGCACTGAGCTTCTACTATACTAAAAAAAAGGCCAACACGTGTTCAGACTGAACAGAACTGGTATAGGTCACAGACTGAATCTAGTCATCAACTCATACAGGGGAGCACAGTGCAGTGCCAGACTGAAGGCATAAACAATGGGGGATGGGGGTGTATAAGATTCCAGAGATTGCATTGAATACTTACCTCATTGAGTATCTGGTGCTGCTGTCCTTTGTTATCATGCACACATCCTTTCCTGTCAGGCACACTTCCCTTATAGGTGTTCTCTCGGGGTAGCACCACTCTTTCTTCTCTTTCTTCTCTTCCTCGGTCGACTCCTCTTCCTCATTATTCACGCACATATCAGGGTCAAGAATATCAACGACTTTCTCAAACAACTGTGATCCAGTCAAAAAAAAAAAAAGCATGAATAAAAATGCTAGAAAAGGGGAGATTTCACAGATTCAAAGCATGCAAGTTATAACCATCTTTTTCAGCTTTTTGAGGTATTTGATAACTTTCTGACCAAAAATGTACATTCAGAGAACAATGCAATGAGAACTGAAGAGTTGTCTCATGCTGATGGGACAGACTCATCCAGTACTGCTTCTCTTTCATTTTTAGCATACTATTACATGCATTTTTAAACTGCCCATGGGTATGCTTAGGAACCTTCGTTTTCTGTTTTTATTTTATTTTTCCTGGGAATTTCAACGTTACAACAAAAATGACTTTTTTTTCTGCTGATTTTTCTCCTGCTTGTTACAACAAAGCCATTTTCCCACTAATTTCTTTTTTGTTATAACGTTGAAATTCACAGGAAAAATATACTGAAACTGAAAATTAAGGTTCCTGGGTATGTTGAACCTGTGGGACTGTAAGCACATTTTTCAAAGGAAAGAAAGGGCAGCCAGCAGTGGGAGAGTAGGCCCAATTTACCAGCAGAAAGTCGTCACATTCATTTATTCCCTTCACCTTCAAAGAAGGGTCCTATGCCCAATTCTGGTTCCCTAGCTCTGAACAAGGATAGGGCCCTTCTCTGAAAGTGAAGTGAAAAATAAATAATAATTAGCTGTAGAAATGTGGCACTGGAGTAGGGAAGAAGTAGACCACATTTTTTCTCCTGCTAGGGCTGGTGTCAAGAGTATTAGACACCCTAGGCAAACCGTCAACTGTGCACCCCTTGCCCCCTATTATCTTTGAGGCCCATAGTGTTGCGCATCCCGGCCGCGTGGGTGCCGTGACCGGGCCTGCTCACCTCGCGCTGCCCTCAACCAGCTCCTCCGGTCTCACCGCCACTGCCGGCTCCTGCCATCCCCGTCGTTCATCACGGCCCTCTCCGGCTCCCTCAATGCCGTAGGCCTCGCAGTGGAGCTCCCGTCGGGGCTCCGCGTCTTCAGCCTCCTTGGCCCTGCCCCTAGGCGTGTGTGCGGCCAACATGCTCCGATTTAAAGGGCCAAGCAGGGGAACACCGGTGGGAGCGCAGATTTATGACGTCACTTGAAAGCCCTATAAATAGCGAGGCCTTGTCCCCAGGACCTCGCCTTGGCAATCGGGTCAACACTGTGGTGTTGTTAGTTTGTCTGCTACTTGTTCCAGCGTCTCCTCGTTCCAGCGTTCCTGTCTCCGTGGTCTTCAGTGTCTCCAGCATTTGTCCTGTTCTGTCTCCTCATCCCTGGTAGTACCCTTCGGACTGATCTTACGATACTGACCTCTGCTTGCCTGACTAGAACTGACCGTTGCCTGGACCTGACCTCTGCCTGTCTCTTGACCACGTTTGACCGCTGCCTGGACCTGACCTCTGCCTGCCTTCTGACTACGCTGACTGCTGCCTGGAACTGATCTTCGCCTGTCTTGACTACGCTTGGACTGACCTCTGAACTGACCCTCACTTTGGCTGACCACTTCTGGATGGATACCCTGGCACTGACCCTTGCACTCCATTCGGACACTCTCTTCTGGCCTTCCGTGACTATCAGATCATCCTGTTTGGACATTGACTGCGCACCCTTGCTAGTGGTGAGCACACCCCTAAGCTACCTCTCTGGGAAGCCATCTGAGGCCCACCTAATCCAGGCAGTCCGGGTACCCAAGGGCTCAACCTGCGGAAACCCCGGACTGTTATTGGTGAAGCTCCAGCTAGCCTCTGTCTCCTCGTGTGCTCTGCCTCCTGGTGGCTGGCGCTCTCTGGATCCGACCTGAGGACCGTACCAATCCTGCCTCAGGCCAATGGTTCACTTCCTGCGCAACACATAGGCTTCCCCTTACCTCCCCTCCCCAAGGATTTGATAAGCTCAACAATCCTGATGACCCCACAACCCACTCCCAGGACAACCCTGTATAAACACATAACTGGACAATGATCAAAAGTCATTGAGGATGGTAGGTAAAAAGGATTTTTGAAAAATGACCACCCTGAAAGCACTTAAAACTATGGATGGCTCAAAGGAAAAGCATGCTCACATTTTCCCTTTGACGATTGGTGCAAGGCCCACGGGCAAAATTATCTGTAACTTTGAACTAAAATATACAGTTTTGAAAAGAATCCCTATACTTTTTCATATTAAACTTTGTTTTGTATATATACATATACACATACCACACACAAATAATGCAATTATATATCAGACATGATGTCATAGTGTCTGATGAATGTGCCATTTGTGATTTTTGGGGGTAGACTGCAAAATTAAATAAATAAATAAATAAATAAATAAATAATCAATCAAGAAATATATAAAATTTAGAAAGTAAAAAAAATCCATAACACATTGGCTAAAGGTAGTCTCTGAAATGACTGGCTGTCCTCTCTGGCTGACCTGAACAATGTCCCTTGTGAGGGGGTCTATAAAAAACTCTCTCAAACTACCTTAAAAGAGCGCACAGCTGTCTCACCCAGTCCTCCTTAAGATCCAGACCCACAGGGAATTCTAGGTGAAGGGAGAAGCCCTTCTATGCAAAGACCTGCTATCTGTGATGTCTGTATACCACCTGAACTTAAGGTGAGCTGCATTTGTTTGTTTGACTTTTCTTTCACTGTAAATAAATTAGATAATAAGGAAACAGCCAGAATTTGCCTCCTTATTCCTTCTGGATGTTTCCCAAGCCACTAGCGCCAAGTTACCACATATGTTAGTACAGGGATGGGCAATTCCAGTCCTTGAGGGCCACAAACCGGTCGGGTTTTTAGGATATCCCTAATGAATATGCACGAGAGAGATTTGCATGCACTCTGCCTCAGTCATATGTAAATCTTTTTCATGCATATTCATTAAGGATATTCTGAAAACCCAACCGGTTTGCAGCCCTCGAGGACCGGAATTGCCCACCCCTGTGTTAGTAGAAGTGAGATTTCTTGCCTAGGTGGGAAGAGCCCACATCTGCAGCAGCAGAAAAAAACCACAAATACCTGCAGAATTTTTTTTCCTTTTTTTCCTGGGGCCTCCCAGTTCCACTCACCCAGCTTTCGCAGAACAGGTCAAGGTGGCTAACCCCACCTGTATAGTCAGGGGTCAAGCAGTTAGTAAGGGCCGGACGGTCAGAAGGGTTTTTTTTGTCCACCCCTATCCTTTCCCTGGAGATGTATGTAGTTTGGTGGCAGCTCAGTAAGCAGGGAAAATTGAGCAGGTGATCCAGGTCCTGGTTTCTTCTGCCTCTCATCTCTCTCTCCGGCACCTGTTGCCCTACACACCTCACAGCCGACACCTCGCCTCTCGACCGTGAGGCTCACGGGGCTCCTCCCCAAGGGCTGTACCATCTCTCACCTCGGCCCAGGGCCTACATACCCACAAATCCTAACAGATTGCCAAGTCCATGGACCAGGCACAGGAAGCGGTGCTCCAGGCCATCCCTGGCCTGGCCCAGCGAATTACAGAGCAACAAAATATTCTGGAGACTTTGGCTAATGCCATCAACCAATTGAACAATCGGCTGGACTCTGCCTCGATGCCTGCCAAGCCTAGTCCTGCTTCACATGCGTCACTATTCCGGCCTACAATGCCTCTGCCAGCATCTCCTCATTTCGCAGATGACCCCTTATTGTGTAGGGGCTTCTTCAACCACTGCAACATGCACTTTACCTTACAACTTGCATATTTTCCTGATGTAGTTTCCAAGACAACATACATCCTGTCCCTCCTGGATGGAAAAGCGTTGGCCTGGGCATCACCCCTATGGGAACGAATGGATCCAATCCTTCAGGACCTGCCGGGCTTCCTCGCTCTATTTCAGTTGGTATTCGATGATCCAGGTCGAAAGGCCATCTCCGGATCTATGCTCCTGCATATGCAACAAGGTTCCAGATCTTTGAATGATTATGTCATCGAGTTTAGGACTCTCTCTTATGAATTGCACTGGGACCTGGGCTGGCTGTGTGCTATATTCCCCGAAGGTCTGAGCTCGCATATCAAGGACGAACTAGCAGCACGAGAACTCCTTGAGGCGTTGGATTCTCTTATTGACCTCACCGGTCACATTGACCGTCGTCTTCGGGAGTGGTCGCACGAAGCCAGAGGATCCAAGAGGACAGCTTCAGGGGCTCCACGCAGCCATCCAACATCATCCACTCAGCCCGCTACTACACAAAGCAAGAACCGATGCAAATGGGCCACAGTCATTTATCCTCTAAGGAGAAGCGTAGACTTCAAAGATCTGGCCTCTGCATGTATTGTGGTCAACCGGGTCATGCGGTACCCTCCTGTCCACTCTTTCCTGGAAACTCCCAAGCCTAGGTTCTGCCGGAGGACTTCTCCTAGGTCTGACTTCACCCTCTCCTCTATTAACTCTGCCTGTCTCCATTTACTCAGACGCTCAGAAATTTCACACCCTGACATTGGTGGACTCCGAAGCCAGTGGAAATTTTAACTTAAGGCAACTTGTAGAACACCTTCAGATTCCCACCATCCGTATATCAACGCCATTATTGCTCTCCTCCATTCACAGCGAGCCATTACCAGGCGAAGTTACTTTCTCCACGGTGCCCATTCGACTCCGCACAGGATCTCTGCACAAGGTGACCATTTCCTTTCTAGTACTGGACAAAGCTATACACCCTGTGGTCCTGGGATTACCGTTTTTAAAACTACACACTCCACAATTTGATTGGAGCACTCTACAATTGTCCCAATGGGGCAACTCCTGCCATAAGAGATGCTTGGAGGTCGTGTCCCCGATGCCCTGCCTGGTTACCACAACTTCCCTTCCGGGTCTCCCACCACAGTACTCCTCGTTCCGGGATGTGTTTTCCAAAAAGGCTGCGGACACTCTACCTCCTCACTGATCATTTGATTGTGCTATTAACCTATTGCCTAACCCTGAGCCTCCCCGCAGAAGGGGCTACCCACTTTCGCTAACAGAAACAAAAGCTATGTCCGAATATATACAAGAAAATTTGGCAAAGGGCTTCATTCGGCCTTCCAAATCTCCTGCTGGAGCAGCCTTTCCTCATAGGGGAGCTGTTCCAACTCCTTTATCATTTTGGTTCTCCTCCAAGAACTTATCCAAACCTATTTTAAACCCAGCTACACTAAATGCACTAACCACATCCTCTGGCAACAAATTCCAGAGCTTTATTGTGCATTGAGTGAAAAAGAATTTTCTCCGATTAGTCTTAAATGTGCTACTTGCTAACTTCATGGAATGCCCCCTAGTCCATTATTCGAAAGTGTAAATAACCGAGAAATATCTACTCGTTCAAGACCTCTCATGATCTTAAAAACCTCTATCATATCCCCCCTCAGCCATCTCTTCTCCAAACTGAACAGCCCTAACCTCTTCAGCCTTTCCTCATAGGGGAGCTATTCCATCCCCTTTATCATTTTGGTTGCCCTTCTCTGTACTTCTCCATCGAACTATATCTTTTTTGAGATGCGGCGACCAGAATTGCGGCACCCCAACCCCTGACGACCCTTCATCGTCGAGGTCGACGCTTCTGATGTCGGTGTTGGTGCGGTACTCAGCCAGCATTCAGCCAATCACACCTTGCATCCATGCTCCTTCTTCTTCCGATGATTCTCCCCGGCTGAGTGTAATTATGGAATCAGGGACAAGGAATTGCTGACAATTAAACTAGCCTTCGAGGTGTGGCATCCCTGGTTCGAAGGGGCGCAGCACCAGATCACAGTATACAGAAAGCACAAAGGAAGGCGATCTATAATAGCCGTCAGGATGAAAAAAAAAGAATAGATGCCTGTAGTCTAAAATCAATCCTTTATTGAAGTGGAGACACAAGGGTAGCCCGACTCTGGCCGAGTTTCACCATTTCAAACGGCTGCCTCAGGGGCTTACAACAATCTTCTTGAATTCATTAGTTATGTATGAACTAAGAATGTAGGGTGATCATATAGAGAGCTGTATGATCTCTTATACTGCTCCGTCTTGAAGCGTTCGCAAAAACGGATCTCCACTTGTAAAGACAAACATGTTTTCTTTACAAGTGGAGATGTAAAGACAAACATGTTTGTCTTTACAAGTGGAGATCCGTTTTTGCGAACGCTTCAAGACGGAGCAGTATAAGAGATCATACAGCTCTCTATATGATCACCCTACATTCTTAGTTCATACATAACTAATGAATTCAAGAAGATTGTTGTAAGCCCCTGAGGCAGCCGTTTGAAACGGCGAAACTCGGCCAGAGTCGGGCTACCCTTGTGTCTCCACTTCAATAAAGGATTGATTTTAGACTACAGGCATCTATTCTTTTTTTTTTTTTCATCCAGATCACAGTATATACTGACCACAAGAACCTTGAGTACCTGCACCATGCACAGCGCCTCAATCACAGACAGGCCCGCTGGTCTCTCTTTTTTACTCGCTTCAATTTCCTACTACGATACCAGCCAGCTAATAAGAATACTCAAGCCAACGCTCTCTCTCGTTCGTTCACCACAGAAGATATTCCGGATGTTCCATGACACATCATTGACCCAACTAAAGTTCTCCTTTCTACCAAGCTCACAGTGCCCTCTGGGAAAACGGTGGTTCCCCGACCACTTCAAAAGAAAATCCTCCACTGGGTGCATGATTCCTTGCTGGCAGGCCTCCCCGGACAAGCTAGAACTCTTTCCATCTCCAAAGATTCCATTGGTGGCCAACCATGAAGAAAGACACTCAAGCGTATGTGGAATCATGCCCCACTTGATCTCGTCAGAAGCTGCCAAGGGGCTGTCCTTGGGGTCTCCTACAACCTCTTTCGGCACCCAGTGAGCCATGGATCCATATAGCCACAGATTTCATTGTGGACCTCCCTCCTTCCAGTGGCAACACCATTTGGGTTACCGTGGACTGATTTTCAAAGATGGCTCACTTTGTGCCGCTACCTGGTCTTCCCTCAGCCCTGGAGTTAGCGAAATTGTTCATTCGCCACATCTTTCGCCTCCACGGACTCCCGAGACATATACTCTCAGATTGGGATGTACAATTTACAGCCAGGTTTTGGAGGTCCCTGTTTAAGAAATTTGATATTGCTTTAGACCTCACATCGGCCTATCACCCACAGGGCCAATGGTCAGACAGAGAGGACGAACCGAACCCTAAAGCAGTTTCTTCGGGCATATGTGAACTCTCGGCAGAATGACTGGTCCGACTTACTACCCTGGGCCAACTTCACTTTAAACTCACACCAGTCTGCATCTAACGGGTCATCACTCTTCCAAGTAGTATATGGATGCCAGCCTCTGCCTCCTCTTCCACTACCTCTGTCTGTATCTTCTCCAGCGGCACAGGTGACTGCACAGGAGTTACATCAGCTCTGGGACCACACCAAACTACTTCTACAGCAAGCTGCTCAAAAGTCAAAGAGATTTTATGACGCTCATAAACGGGCAGCTCCTCAGTTTAACCCTGGAGACAAGGTGTGGCTTAGCACTCACTTTATTCGCTTGAAACTACCTTCAGCCCGCTTCGCTCCCCGAAACATCTGACCTTTTCCTGTTCTTCGCCGGCTGGGACCGCTCACTTACAGTCTCCGCCTGCCCACATCGCTCAAGATTCATAATGCCTTCCACATCTCACTGTTAAAACCTCTCATCTTGTCTGAGTTCTACAAGAAACCACCCGAGCTCCAACCTCTGGTGTCTGAGGAGGACATTATTTATCAAGTACAGGACATCTTGGATGTGAGGAAGCGCGGAAAGCGATGGCAATACTTGATCTCTTGGGAAGGATTTGGCCCGAAGTGATATAATTCATAACTCTGGTTCAGAACTGTGGCTCATTCAGCCATTCCCAGAATCCTCAGAGGGCTGATTCACACTGACAACTGCTGAAATATAGTGACTTTCTGACTATCACAGATTCAAAGGATGTAGAAGAGTTGGGAAACTTGTGGCTCTGCAAAGCCTATAATTAAAGGCCAGGAAGGCATCAATGACAATATTTGCACTACAATACAGGGAAGCTTGGTTCGCATGAAGCCAAGATGCAAGCTTTTGTCTTACAGATGCCTATCTCAACGACAGGAGCCAGGTGAAAAGAAGATTCTTTTAAGGTTACAGTTTTAATTAAAGTCCTGGCGCCAGCAAACGGAATTCAGGCCTATTTCCTATTCAGAACACAGACTTGCTATCTGTTTACATAACACAGCGGATCAAGAGAAGATCAGAAGAAACAAAGGGCATCAAAGCCATGTTGATAAAGGAACTTTTATGGTGGGAGGATGGACAGGTTTAGTTGGTGAAGAATTCTCAGGGTGGGGGAGTGATCCTCACAAGCATTTTCTATACATGATAGATTGTCATGACAACAGCATAATGTGTCTCTGTAAAAGAGTCTTTGGGCAGTCATGTCATTCTGGAAACTTCGGCGGTGCTGTATGTTTAACTATAAAAGAAGGATCACTTCCTGGATCCTATGAGATGCTTGTTATTTGAAAGACGAAGGGCACCCATTATATAGCATCTCCCAGGAACACTTTTAAAAAAGCCAAATAAAATGTATTTTATACCTTTTACTGAGTCTAAGTGTTCTTGCGTGCCTGGCCCTGAGTCCAGAAATTATGGACAGAAGGAAAACAGCTGGGAACCTGCAGTCAATATCCTTGACAAAGACCAGATCCAACAGTTCCATGCTTCTCACCCAAAGAAGCCCAAACCCCGGGGAGGGGCACTAAGAAAGGGGGTACTGTTATGCCCGTTGGTCGCAGACGGCTGCGACCGCTGTTGCTCAACTCTTGCTTGACTACACTGACTCCTCTGGGTCGACTCGCGCCCTCCGCCAGCTATCACCGGTCTACACGCCTTGGTTCCTGGGCCCCCCTGGACGGAGTGGGCACTACCGACCGCCATCTTGCCCTCGGAGTCTCTTAGGAACGCGTGCGCGCTACCTGGCCAATCTTATGCACGTCATGGCAGGAACCTCAGGGGCATCCCCCTCGGATGACATCATTCTTCAAGGATTCTTAAGCTGGCTGGCCCTGCCTACCTACAACTTGGCAACGAGTTCCCTCCTTGCTGAATCTGCGTCGCTCGCTACAGACACTTGTTCCAGCTCCTGCTTCCTTGGCGTGAGACATTCCAGGCACCCGCTACTCGGGGGCCCTTCCTGTCTCTGGCTATCCGCTCCTTGGAGTGCCTTCTGCCTAGGACTTCTACCTGTCTCGTTCCCCGGGGCCTTCTCTGGAACTTTCACTCTACTACAGTAAATACCCCACTCTGCAGACCATTGCCATACCATTGCTACTGAGGAATCCTCATTGGTGTACCCCGCTCTGTGGACCATCGCCGTACCATTGCTACTGAGGAACCCTCATCGGTGTAACCCGCTCTGCGGACCACTGCTGTATTATCACTACAGAGGACTTCTCTGTGGGTGTAACTCACTTTACAGACCCTGGGGCTCCCCAGTGCCTGTGTGTCTTTCTGTCACACTCCCAGCTCCGCGGGCAGTGTCACTCTACTTCTCTAATAAAGATTCAAGGACTCTCAAGCTAGTACTGACGTCAGCTCCCTGTGCTGACATTCCGTGACTCCATCACCAGGGGTCACTCTCTTTAGCTTCCTCTGCCTCTCATCTCTCTCTCCAGCACCTGTTGCCCTACGTACCTCACAGCTGAGACCTCGCTTCCCGACGGTGAGGCTCACGGGGCTCCTCCCCGTGGGCGGTACCATCTCTCCCCTTGGCCCAGGGCCCACATATTCACAAATCCTAACACTTAAGAATAGGAGAGTTCTTCCGGTGGGGAGAAGGGCTCTGGTGGCTCTTCTGGCGGGTCAGATGGCAATCCGGTGGATGAACCTGGGGAGCTCAGGGGTGAGGCTTCCGAATGCGAGCTTGGTTGGGAGGGGAGAACTGCGGTTGGGGCGATTTTCCCACCTGCTGAACCGTTTACCTCTGGCACTGGAAAAGGGATTCTTCCTCTGAGGGACCTTCTTCCGAAGACAAACTTGCTGGCGGATGCTCCTGTCCAATTGACTCCAGGGAAAACAAGAGCCCAGTGAGGACTGCGGAAATCTCGGACATTGCCTGTTCCGCCAGAGTGCTTCCCACTGAAGTTGACAAGCCTCAGAGTTCAACTGCTCCTTTCCTAATTTAGGGGTGTATCTGTGCCCTGATGATGTGTGGGGGACTGCGGGGGACTGCAGCCATCAGTATATCTGAATCCAATCCCCTGGGTCGGTGGCTTTGAGGGCCCGCCTCCTGTAGTATCTTGGGATGTTTGGTTAGTGGCTTCTGCAATTGATGGAACATCCTCTTACGCTTAGAGGCGGATGAGATGTCTAAGTAGACTCTGTGTGAGGAGGTGGGAGAAATTTCTGAGTCCGGATAATCAGAGAGTGGGTTGACATTGGAGAATCCCATCTTGCAGAGCTCCTCCGGGCTGAAAACTACTTGCGGGTCCTATTCACATCCCCACAGCTTGTACTGTTGTTGTTTATGCCGTGACTCTGCATTCCTATTACTTTGAGTCGGTGTGGATGTCCTTTGTGTCCGCTGTGCTGTGGGTAGATATTTTGCATGCGTCAATGTCTTGTTTATCTGGTCCTGCGTTGAGATGTGTAGACTGGGCATCCTTGGATGCATTGTGCTTCAGCGTGATGCACCGTGCATCCATGCATTGGTCTCCCAACACATGCGTTTTTTGCTTAGTCTTCGACGCATGGGTCAACACAAGTGTTGAATCCTTTTGATGTTTGGCGCGCTTCGCCATCTGTGCCAGCTGCAACGCCTTTGCAGTTGCATCAGGCTGGCGATGCACCTGGACCCAGGTCTATGATGCATTAACTGATCCCAAAAACTGTGGCAAGTCTTGGAGCAGGGATAGCACTGGGGTGGCAAGCACTGTTCGGCTTTGGGTGCCCTTGCTTTATGGTCTCAAAAAGAAGGTCCTATTTTGCTTCTCCGGGCGGTCCATCTTTGTCCCGGGGAGGAGAGATGCTTTGATGGCGGGGCATAGGAGCCATCACCTCCTTCCCTGAGTTGCATGGTCTTCTGGGTGCATTGTCTCTGGGCCCGCGGCGACATACGACTACAGTCATGGCATGCTAACTGGTTATGATTAGGGCCCAGACAGACATAACAATAGTTATGTCCATCCATGATATACATTACCTTACCACACTGGCAGTATTTGAAGCCAGGCGGTTTGGGGGCCATGTTAGCACTGAAAAGTGCTTTTTTTGGAATTCTGAGCGAAGAAGAGAAAAAAAAATTCAAGGAGAGAAGAACTCTGCATGAGGATGGAGGCAGAAGAAACAGACAGAAAAAGATGGCGCGTGATCACGCGGGAAGATGCACACAGTTGCAAGGAGCAAAACTCTGTGATCGCTAAGAGAAGCTCCGCCTCAAGGCTGCCAGGGGACATCCCAGACAGCATGGCTAATTCAGCCCTGCTATCATCGGGAAAATGTTGTGACAATTATGCATCAGATTTGTATATATTGCATCATTGTGCATGTTAAATAATGTGAATTTATTTTGAAGAATAATACTAAAATAATTTTCCAGTCTTACTTGTGTGTCTAAAATAATCCACATAAGACTATAAGATTTGCCATACTGGGTCAGACCAAAGGTCCATCAAATCCAGTATTCTGTTTCTAACAGTGGCCAATCCAAGTCACAAGTGTTGTGCGTCCCGGCCGGCCCTGCTCACCTTGCTCTCCCGTCCACGAGCTCCAGGCTCTTCTCCTCCGCAGTCGCAGTCAGTTCGCAGTGTCCCCGGCTCCCCCGCTCCCAGTCTCCTGTACAGGCCTCACAGCGGAGCTCCCATCGGGGCTCTGTGTCTTCGGCGCCCTCGTCCCTGCCCCTAGGCACACACGCGGCCAACCTGCAGCCCTTTAAAGGGCCAAAAGCGGGAAAACACCGGGAGGCACACGCTGATGACATCACAGAACCACCATATATAAGGCAGGGCTCAAACCCATGATCCCTGCCTTGGCAATCAGGTCATACACTCCGGTGTTCTCTAGTTTGCCTGTTCCAGTGTCTCTTGTTCCAGCGTCTCTCCATCCCTGGTAGTATCCTTCGGACTGATCTCATGGTACTGACCTCTGCCTGTTCTCTGACTACTCCTGATTGCTGCCTGGACCTGACCTCTGCCTGTTCTCCGACTACTCCTGATTGCTGCCTGGCTCTGACCTCTGCCTGTTCTCCGACTACTCCTAATTGCTGCCTGGCCCTGACCTCTGCATGTTCTCCGACTACTCCTGATCACTGCCTGGAACCGACCTCTGCCTGTCTACTGACTACTCCTGATTGCTGCCTGGAACCTGACCTCTGCCTGGCCTGACTACTCCCGGACTGACTACAGGTACTGACCCCTGCTTCGGCTGACCATTCTGGACTGATACTCTGGTCTTGATCCTCACTATCCACTCGGACACTCTCTTCTGGCCTCCTGCGACCTCTGGACACTCTTGCCTGAACATCGACCGTGCACCCTTGTTCGTGGTGGGCACTCCCCTGCGCTTCCTCTCTAGGAGACCCTGCGAGGCCCACCTAAGACCAGGCGAACCGGGTAACCAAGTCTCAACCTGAAGGAACCCCGGGTTGCTATTGGCGAAGCTCCAGCTAGCCCCTGTCTCCTCTTGTGCTCCGCCTCCTGGTGGCAGGCACTCTCCAGGTCCAACCGGAGGGACGTACCAATCCTGAACCAGGCCAAGGGTCCACCTCCAGCGCAAAAACAAGTACCTGGCAGGATCCTAAAAGGTCAATAAATTCCATGCTGCTTATCCCAGGAATAAGCAGTGGGATAAGCAGTTCTAGTAAATCCCCTCTTTCACACTCCACCTAGAGAATCGGAGGATTCCCTTCCCCCCAACCATGCTTCTTGCACCCTTTGATCTAATCCTCTCCCTCACCATATCTGGGAACTTTTGCGTTCTGGATACTCTGATATTGCTATTGATTAATAGGAGAGGGAGGTTGAGGAAGGAATATTGTATATTACCTTTCTCTGTTCTAACCCTTCCCTGCTAGTCCACACTCTCTGCCAACACCACCACAGAGCCCCAGCATTCTTCTCCTCCTTCCCACCCTGAATACAGCATTCTCTTTGCTTCCACTCCCATTTAAGTCACAGCCCCCTGACTTGTGCTCCCTCACTCAACCCTCAGCTGAGACCCACATCCTGGAATCATAGCTGTAGGCTGAGCTGTGTTGTTGCACCTCTCTCCAGTTTCTCCCCAAATGCTGCCTGCAGTGTGTGTGCTCCAGACTGACCCCTCCCGCCCCCTTCTCCTGTTCCCTTCAAGCTTCTTGAAGGGAGAGTGGCTGAAGCTGTAACGAAAAAGGCATGGAGCTTTTTAGTTTTGCCCAGAAATCTGGCAACTGATGCAAATTCCCTGAGTCTCTGGGTGAAATCCGGAGAGTTCCCAGGTATGTCCCTAACTCTTCTCCCAGTTGATATTCAAAAGTCATTTCTCACCCCTCCTCTGCAGATCCCACATGCCTTCTCCCTCTGCCGATTCTTCTTCATCACTCTCTTCCAGTCTCTGTACTGATCCAGATCAGCAGGAGGAAAATAGTGGTGGTGCCTCAGGCCACATTTCACCCCAGCCAGTAGGCCCTTGGTGGCAGAGGAGGAGAATGTGACCCAAAGAACTGCTGCTCTCCTACTCCTGCTGGCTTGAATCAGTGGGGGTGAAGAGGGTTCTGCATGAAAGGATTAGTAGCAGAGAGGTGATGCAAAACTGCATATGCATGCTTGGCCATTCACTGCACTCCCCAGGTAGATGGATGGATGGGTGGATGACAAAGGAGAGGGGATAGAAGAGGAGGGGGAAGAGGAAGGGGAAGAGAGGAGGAGAGAGAGAAGATCCCCTCTCTATAACCCTTCACAACCTGATACAGATCCTCTCTCTCTTTCACTGACAATGCACCCCCCCTAACCCCTGCCTGCCTCCTACACCAGTCCCCGCTGTTCCATCTGATTCTCCCAAACCCAAGGCAAGTTTCCCCTTTCTCACCTCCCACAGCCAATTCTCCCCTTCTAGATGATTCCCTTTTTTCTCACCGCCACCCCCCTCCCAACCTCCCCTTTGCTGGAACATCCCAGGAAAACAGTGGTCCAGCAATATTTAAACCATATACAAATAGTGTAATTCTACAGATAATATGTTTAGGACATTAAAAGCCTGCTATACTAAAGGATTTTTCTCATTTTGTGTCTAATGGAAAAATGCTTAGTACATAGAACTATAAAAGATAAATTATCTCTTTCCTGGTAAGATTCACAGCTTTTTGGGTTTGTTTTTTTTAGAAAGCATGCAACTTGTTTACCTCAGGTGGAACACTGTCTTCTAAATGGGGGTAGAGAGCCAAAGGGTGTTCAGACAGGCCATATTCTATCTCAGCAATGAAGTCTCTCCTGGCCTGCTGCAGTGGAAGAAGCTTGGAGAAGCATGCCTGGTGTGCCGTAAACCGTTTCCTTGATTTCTTCTTGACTTCACCAGAATCCAGGGGTACATTATTCAGAAGAGGGATGGAGCCCATTGTGCGCTTCACAAAGGTTTTGTCACATGGGACTGGATAGCCGTCTCGGAAGTCGTCTATTCCACTCTGTAGGAACTGCCAGCGACGGCCATTGAGAGCATCAGACAAGTAGAGCTTGTCATTCAGCCCCTTCAGGTATTTTGGCAATAGTTGTTTCTTGTACCTGTCAAATAAACATCTCTTGTTAAGCCTAAAAGCAAAGCATGCCGAGCAGAAACTTTTAATCCTACTGCCAGTACAAATTAACGAGGTTGATATTCAAAAGTCATTTAGACGGTTAACTTAAAAGTTATCCGTCTAAATGGCAAAACAGGCATATTCAGTCACTTTTCCAACTAAATTCTAGTCGGATAACTAATTTAGAATTTAGCTGTATAAGTGGGAGTTGACCTGGGGGAGGGCAGGCCGCATTTCGGGGAGGAAATGCCGATATTCAGCATTAGCTGGAAAACTTATCTAGCTAACTCTTATCAGGCCACAGACCTATCCTAAAGATAGCTAGTTAAACTTATCTTTAAGATAGCGGCATATACAGTATCTTGATCACGCTACTGAATACACCTTGCTTGTTAGCCGGATACTGTTATTCGGCTAACTAGTCGAGCTGTAGAGCGGCTAAAAATTGACCCTTCAAGATTTAAGTCTTCTATTCTAAGACTGACCATCTGTTAAAACTTTCAGTGCTCAGGTTAGTTATCCAATTAGGGGGTAATTGTCAGCCCACAGAAAATCGAGAAGGATGTATGCAAGTAACTCCAGTTTTCAAAGTGGATTCACGGGAATAAGTTCGCTTTGAAAATTATCCCACCAAACCTACCCGCACAAATTGCACCTGTTGGAATGTGTACACATATCTGTGAGAACATGTGCACGTTGAGGTCCATGTTCAGCCACTGGGTGGCTGAGCTAGTTAGCCAGATAAACCTACCCAGCTAACTTAGCCTGGATATGCAGCGGTGCAGCTGCACCACTGAATGCATTCAGCTACCTAAAAGTTAACAGGAGAAGTCTAGAACAGGCCTACAGCCTGTTCTAGACTTACATACATTCAAGTCACACCAACATACATTCAAGTCACACCAACACCCTGGTCAGCCAAGCAAGAGACCTCGGAGTTATAATTGATAACTAGCTAAATCTAAAAAAGTTCATCACCAACACAACCAAAGACTGCTTCTTCAAACTTCAGGTACAAAAAAGACTCAAACCGCTACTGTACTTTCAAGACTTCAGATCGGTACTCCAGGCCATTATATTCTCCAAATTAGATTACTGCAATTCCATTCTGCTAGGCCTTCCCACTTCTTCCACCAAACCGCTTCAGATGCTACAAAATTCGGCTGCTAGAATTTTAACAAACTCCAACAGAAGAGACCACATCACACCCATCCTGAAAAACCTGCATTGGCTCCCAGTAAACTTTAGAATTCTACACAAGTGTCTCACCATCATCCATAAAGCTATTTACAACAGAACACCCATCGATATACACTACCCACGCACACTGCACTTCTCTTCTAGACCATTCAGAGAAGCCTACAAGGGCTCGCTACACCCCCCCCCCCCCCCCAGCCAAATCCACACACCTCTCATCCACCAAAGATCGAGCCTTCTCGACAGCGGCGCCAACCATCTGGAACGCCATGCCGCCGACCTTAGACAAGAACCTTGCATTCTGACATTCAGAAAGAAACTCAAGACTTGGCTATTTCTACAAGCCTTCCCTGATCTATGACCGCCCCAACTACAATAACTCGCCATGGTCTTCCAGTTGACGTACCCCATCCCTGACATGGCTTCTGACTCTGTATTAATTAGTTCCGAGTTTTATGAACTGATACTATTTAGTCAGGAACATATGATATTATTACAGCCCTGAGTATATGATATTATTTATATATTTGATAGTATTCAGTCCTGAGTACATGTTATTATTATAGTCCTGAGTATATGACTAGATATTATTTATTTCTGAGTTAGCCATGCCTCTGGCTCTTCCTCCTCCCAATTCAAGTGCCCCTGTTTTATTGTAACTTTTGTTCACTTTGTTCTCTCTTCGCCTATTGTTCATGTTGATGTTAATGTTATTGCACCATTGTTTCTTGTAAACCGATATGATATGATTGGTATCATGAATGTCGGTATAAAAAAAGCCCTAAATAAATAAATAAATAAGCAAGCCAGAGTCAGCTGGACAAGTTATCCACCTGAATATCTGAGTTAAGCCAAATAAGCTGACTAGCTAAATTGACTCCTCCAAGTTATACCCCTCCCCGCCTGCCACTTAGCCGGCCAACATTTAGGCAGATAAGTTGTCATCTGGCTCAGTGGTGGCTGCTGATCTCAGTCAAAACTTATCTGGCTACCTGGGGCCGAAAACAGCACCTCGTAATTTTTGAAATCCAAAAGTATGCACACAAATGCAAATCCATCACCAACTCCACCCCCCCAAGGATGCCTCTGCTCTGTCCAGGTAAACTTAACATAGGAACATGATATTCACCCATAGGTTTACCTGTACATTGGGCAGACAATTTTGAAAAGGCCATTTCTATGCATAAAAAAACCTCTTTTACATTTTGAAAATTACCCTATGAAATGTCCACTCGTACCCTATGTATAGAAATCGAATACAGATATGTCTTACATATAAAATTTGATACTTCATTAGGGTTTGCCTGTATGTTTTAGTAATAAAATGTAAGCTTTATAGTGGGCAGTTCACTGTAACTTCACTTAAAAGAAGCTCATGCTATGCTAAGTATTGTTTTATTTATTTTTGATGAAGCAAAACAATGTCAAAACAAGGGGCACTGTCATATTTTACCTAGATTGTTCCTCAGTTTTGTGCTATACTGCAGGCTGCACTTACTGTACAGAGCATTGTAACGAGAGGAAATATATAACACAGAGGTGCGTGCACAACCCTGGTCCTCAAGGGCCACAAACTGATAACTAAGACATGCAAAGTAACTTGCTTCTCAGATTAAATATATGCAAATATGCCTGATGAATAGATATTACGGTTACCTAAAAACAAAGGTCTATTTATAGATTTGAGGCTCAGGTACAAACTTCAAGGGAGATAGGCTGCAATAGTGTATCGTGGGAGGCGGCTAAATATAGCAGGGAAGGGGGTGTCCCTGTGGCATTTGGCCCCTCCTCGACAAATTAGTGCAGCATTACCGGAGTGCAATTTTTTTTTTTATTGCATAACTTTCCCTTCCCGCATGGCGACAGATCTTATTCTCCACCCCCTCCCCTTCAAATCGCAAAGTGACACGATAACTGCCCAGTCCATCTGAACCCGCGTTCCAAATAAAAAATATCCCTGCTCTCTAGTGTTCCCATTTCCTCCCACCCCAAAAAGTAGAACCTTACAAGTCGGGGGGGGGGGGGGGCTTATACACCCCACCCCTCCCCCTATCCCCAGTACCTTGCCCGGGGCTCACACTAGCCCTAGGCCCAGCCTGTATCATTTTTCAAAATGGCACTGTCAAAACCTGGGGGGTGGGGGGGACATTAGACACCAAGGAAGTTTTTTTATTTGGAAAGGGGGTTCAAATGGAGAGGGGGATGGGGAGCTATAGTGGTACGTTGGGATTTGAAGGGGAGGGCGTGACGGATAAGGGCAAGAACATCTTTTAAATTAAGTTACAGTGAACTGCCCACTATAATGGGCAAACAATAATGAAGTATAAAATTTGACAAGGTACTGGAGTTAGGGTGAGGGGCCAGGGTGTACCAGCCCCCCCCCCCCCCCCCCCCAGGATCCTACTTTTTGGGGTTGGTAAGGGGAGAATAGGATGCGGGACGCTAGACACCAGGGATGTTTTTTATTTGGAAGGAGGGGTTCGGTTAGGATGGGAGGCTATCGTGTCACTTTTGGATTTGAAGGGGAGGGGGTGGAGGGTAAGGGCCATCACCACGTGTGTACCTAAAGGTTATTTGCCTGGAGGCCCAGTGCCACCTCGTTAGGCGGCAGCAGGGTATGGGGGGAGCTGGCAGAAGTCGACATCAACCTCTGGAGTAATTCGTTATGTCTTTGGGGGAGGGGTGTATTGGGCACCTTGGCTTTTCAATTTTTCCAAGGGAGCCACAAGGACCTGCTCCCAGGGGAACTTTATCTAAACCTCCCTCTACAGCAATAAAATAATGCACCTGACTTTTTGCTAAGTCAGCCGCATTATTTGATTTGCGTTGGATTGCCTATGCATAAACTGCTTTTCATGTATTAGGCAATTGTATGCATGCAAAGCAGCTAATTTCCATAAGGGTAGGAAATCTTTGTTTATATTGCACGAGTTCACTCGATAAACGGCATTTTAACAAGTGTTAGATAACGTTTACCCCATGATATCATCATATTATTTCATTTATGCTGACGATGTGCAACTCATATTCTCTTTCTCTGACTCTCTCCAAACTGTTCTACAAAACTGGGAATCATGCCTTTCATCCATCAACCAACTCCTCAATGACATGCACCTGGCTCTAAATCCCAACAAGATTGAACTATTAATCATATCTAATAGGCAACCGCTCCCAGACATCCCACCTGCATACTCATCCACCACTTTCCCCTCGCACATTCACAATTTAGGTGTCCTTATTGATAATCATCTTACTTTTAAACCATACATTAAATCCATCATAAAGGAATGCTATTTTAAGCTACAAACGATAAAAAAACTCAGACCACTGCTACACTTCTCTGACTTCCGTACAGTTCTCCAGTCTATTATTTTGTCTAAAATAGACTACTGTAACGCACTCTCTTGGCATTCCCGCAACACACACCAAGCCATTACAACTATTACAAAACGCCGCCGCTCGGATACTGTCAAATTCTAAAAAAAGAGACCATATCACCCCCACACTTATCGAACTACATTGGCTCCCAATACACTCACGAATTCTTTATAAAGCACTCTCCATCATCCACAAAAGTCTGTTAAACTCCAACCTCAATTGGATCAACCCCCCCCTCCTCCCTCGCACCTCCAATAGACCCACCCGCCCAGCCCTCCAAGGAACCTTACGTGCCCAACCCATCAAAACTTTGAAACTCTCCTCTACTATAAGCAGAGCTTTTTCTCTCGCCGGCCCCACCATATGGAACTCCTTGCCTCATGATATACGCCTGGAGACATACACACCCAAATTAAAAAAAAACTGAAAACCTGGCTCTTCCAGCAAGCCTACCCCATGTCACCCCCCCACTACTTCAAATCCTCTGTAATTTCCATCGATCTATGACCAAGAATGCCTTATGTCCGCTGATTTTTGTACTTGTACATTGCCTCTTATGTTTATAGTTATGTTTATAGTTTGTGGTATCTATTTATTCATTTATTCATATTGCTTTACCTAGCCAGTATTATCCCTCTCCCTGTTTAGTGTATTTATTTATTCGGTTATATGTAAGGGCTCCGCCCAAAAGTTAATTGTATTTTTCTGTTATATGTAAGGGCTCCGCCCAAAAGTTCTTGTTCTTTGTGAACCGATGCGATGTGCGAACGGATATCGGTATAGAAGAGACTTTAAATAAATAAATAAATAAATAAATATTATAGTAAATCTCCCTCTTAGAGTATAAGGGCAATACTTACAGTACCTAGAAAGTAATCCATTTTAAAGTATTTATTTATTTATTTAGATTTATATTCCGCTTTTTGCACTTTTTTCAGTGCTTCAAAGTGGATTACATTCAGGTACTGTAGGTATTTCCCTATCCTCAGAGGGCATCAGTTAATAAATCAAAAATTTAAATAAGGCGGTACATCTCTAGTATATGACAAAGAGTCTAAACATTCCAGATAGTGAAGAATTTTTGCTTATCTGAAAACAGTGTTCTCAGGTGATAGCAGGATGAATCAGCCCTAATGCACAGGTTGGAGTCATCTGATGGTGCTAACATGGAAGCAGCACTCAAAGCTGAAAAACAGTCTTACTGAACATGCACAGGAGTTCCCATGAGCAGCTGCTGCCTTGCAAGTCCCTCAGTCTCTTCCACATAGTAAGCTTTAGTGAGGTAGTTTGCGATCAAGGAAAGCAAGAAGGTATTTAGTGTGGCTGATTCTTCTTGCCTGTTTACAGGTAAGCAAACTTGTTTTCTCCATCAACAAGCAGCCATAATGCATGAGGAGTCCCAAGCTGAGGGTGGCACTGTAGAACAATTACTGAAAAAGCAACCTAGACTGACCAGTTGAGTATGAACAGGCTGTGCAAAAGTACTTGTCTCTTCATAACATGCCATCCAGACAGTGGTGGGATGTGAAGGTACGAACTGATGACCAAGTAGCAGCTTTGCATTATGTATTCACTGAAGTTGCCATGGCTCTCACTTGATGAGCCTTGACAGAGTCAGCTGAGTGCACTGTTTAACCTGTGGTTGGACGCGCGTTTTGGATGTGCGTCTACAGCTCCTTATGCTATAAGGGGATTAGCGTGTCCAAAACGTGCGTCCAACCCCTCGCGAAACTAATAGCACTCATCACATGCAAATGCATGTTGATGAGGCTATTAGTTATTCAACCCAGATCTAAAAAAAAAAAAATGGCTGCCAGACCCGCACATTTTTATGCTCAGAAAAGTGTGCAGAAAATACTGCTTTTCTGTACATCCTCCGACTTAATATCGTGGCGATATTAAGTCAGAAGAACCAAAAGGTTAAAAAATAAATAAATAAAAGTGCCAGCAGTCAGATTAGGGAAATGGACGCTTAATTAACGAGCATCCATTTTCCTAACCCATGGTTGTGCACCGGTTAGGAAAACGGACGCTCGTAAAATTGAGCATCCGTTTTCCTAACCCAATGACAGCCACCTCTGCTGGGTGCCCGCTGCCAAGAAGGCGCTAGGGATGCACATTTGTCCCTAGCACCTCCTTTGCAGTGCGACCCCTCATTTAAATATTGCATGTGCACCCAGGAGAGGTGCCTGGGCGTATTGGGAAAGCGGGCGCTCAGCACTGCGCGCCTGCTCTCCGCACTCATTTATTGCCTCGGCCCCAAAGTTCGCTTAGCAACGGCCTTTCCCAATCTGTTTAGATCAAAGGACACAAACAGCTAAGAAGCTTGACGCTGTGATTGAATGCTCCTTAAGTGATAGGCCAGGGCTCTCTTACAGTCCAAGAAGCGAATACCCTGTTCTCCTTTGTGTACATGCAAGCTTGGAAGGAATGTTGGCAGCGTTATAGCTTGTTTTGTTTTTGTTCTCAAGTTATTTATAGATTATTATTTTTCTATTGTTCACAAAGAATATGACTTTCATCTTCCTAAGGACACTAAAGTTCAGAGACTATCTACTGAATAATACCTTGTGAAGCAATACTCCACTATCCTCAGTTACCACTGACAGCACAACGTTTTCCACACCCCCTTGTTGCCACTGACTCTGTTGACATTCCAGACTCTCTCTGATTATGCTGTGCACCCTCTGCCTCTAGGCATGGGAGAAGAGACATTAACAAAACCGTCAAACTTTACAGAACTCTATGCATATATTGACCACCTTAACCTAATTTCCACAGAAGTGAACCACATTAGCACCTATGTGACTAGGAGAATTCTACAAACTGTTGAAAGCTCATTGTTCATGTTTCTGCACGGGAGAGTTTATTTGGCTCCTCACCTACTGCTGATCGTGTTTTTAATTTTCTCATTCATCCTACTATTGTTTTAATTATTATACAAATTCTACTTTCCACTGTTATGATTTTCTTGTGTTCTAAGATGAAATCGATATAGATCTCTATGCAATGCATATCCCATAGGTTATCACCTGCCTTTTAGTTGCATTATGCTCTAATTGGCTATGGTCTCTCTTGGCATCTGCCTCTGAATCCAAGCCTGGTCCAGTTTTATTAATATACTGCTTCCCAGATTCAGCTCTAATATAGTATTACTTCTCATACTGACACATCCTCACTCATGCATCATATTACTTTGAACCTTCAACCCTCTAATCAGAAAGCCCTGCATCTCTTATGCACTCCTCATTCTCTCTATGATGGACAGTGAGGTGGGTTAACCTGTCCAGTAGCGGCTGCCATCATAAGACATCAGGTTTAAACTCATAAATAGCCTTTACCTCCATGGTGATGAAGAATGCATTGTGCAAGACAGAGGAACCTGTTTGAAATAGCAGGATACATATTGTTGGAGGGTTAGAGGCATGGTTACGTCTGGCATAAATGCGGTGTTATGCTATTGTCCACTGCTGTATGCAAGGCAGTCAGCTCTCTTAGGGGTCAATGCAATAAGGTGCGCTATTGTTGGCACGTGTTTTTACTCTTGTTTTAGTGTGCATTTTTCTATGGTAAGTTAACTCTGGTCTTTAATAGGGGTTCTAACTCCTAAAAAATGCGCACTAAACCAGGAGTAAAATCCGGTGCTAAAATTAAAGAGGCATGGAGGAGTATCCTAATGGTTAGAGCAGCAGACTACAAAACTAAGAAAACCATAGTTCAAATCCCAGTGTTGTTCCTTGGGTAAGTCACTTTATCTTCCATTGCCTCAGGTACAAAACATAGACTATAAGCCATCTGAGGATATGAAAATACCTACAGTACTTGAATGTAATCTGCTTTGAAATGCCAAAAAAAAGCAGAATATAAATCAGATAAATAAATAGCATTGGTTCAGGCAAATCCCATGCAAAAAAAAAAAAAAGGCATTACCTATTCTCCAGAAATAAAGGGCAAACAGCTTAAGGCACATAACTCCAAATTCTAGTGGCCATGTTATGCTATTGCTGTGCCCAGCGTGGTAGTGTTTAGCTGCTTTTGACAAACTGGATACAGCAACAGAATAAATCTGGCTTCCAGAAATGTAAGTTTACTCCACCTCAGACCCAGGAGTTTAAGTTCAAGTGTAAGCTCTCGGCGTAGGCATCTACAGTTGAACAGTGCTGTAGATTTTGACTGTGGCATACTCTTAACTGTAGATGTCCAGGATACACCATCTCAGACTGACTCGAGGACTCCTGAGCTGTATCTACGTAAGCTTCCTATGCTGACTTTCCCTGGCTCCTACCCTGGGCCATCATCTCCAGCTCTCCCTGTTCTCTCAGTCTCTCTCTCTCCAAACTCTGTTGTGCTGTGCATCTTACAGCTGAGATCTCGTCTCCCGATGGTGAGGCTCGCGGGGCTCCTCCCTGTGGGCGGTGTCATCTCTCACCTCAGCCTAGGGGCCCACACTCACGCACAAGTCATCACACCCTGAAGGACTTCTAGTTCATTGGAGCTATGGAATCACAGTGCTTGCAGGTATATGAGCATAGTCACTTCATGGCATATAAAGATTATTTCATAACAATTCTTGTAACCACTCTATAATGCTCAAATGCTTTATAATTTACCACCTCATGAAATCACTAGGGATATTGCTCATCGATACAACAGCATTACCTAAATCCTCAGACAAGCCTTCACAACCACTTAATTTCTGTTAGCATTATTCATTCTGGCCAGGTGGCCTGTAGTACACCCTCATTGCTATTCTATTCCCCATCTCACATGGAATTTCTATCCATAAAGATTCTAAAATGCATTTTGTTTCCTGCAGAACTTTTATCCTGTTTGACCCAATGCTCTCTTTAACATATAGTGCCATCCCTCCACCAATTTGATCCATTCTATCATTAAAATAGTTTGTACTCTGATATGATAGTGTTCCATTGGTTATCTTCATTCCACCAGGTCTCCGAGATGCCAATTATATATACATTTTCATTCAGTGTTATGGATTATAACTCTCCGTCTTATCTTTTAAACTTCTAGCATTTGTGTACAGACATTTCAAAGTATGCTTTTTATTTGAATGAACAACTTGCTTGTCAGTTAACAGGGATAATGTGGACTCTTTCTGCTATTTATTTAAAGGTGCCTGGGCAACTTTAACATTTATTGCAACCTCTCTACTAGGTTCCTCTAATTTCCCTGTTCTGTTTGTATCCTTCAAAGATATAGTACATAATTCCAAACCATGTGCTTCTGAGTGACTGTTAGCTTTCCCTCATCATCTAGTTTAAAAGCTGCTCTATTTCCTTTTTAAAGGTTAGTGCCAGCAGCCTGGTTCTACTCTGGTTAAGGTGCAGCCCATGCTTTCGGAAAAGGCTGCCCCTTTCCTAACAAACCTAAAACTCTCTTCTCCTCACCATCATCTTATCCATGCATTGAGGCTCAGCCAACCTTCGCAGTCCTGCATGTGGAAAAGGAAGCATTTCTGAGAATGCAACCTTGGAGGTTCTGGATTTCAATATTTTACCTAAGAGCCTAAATTTAGCCTCCAGAACTTTCCTCCTCCACCTTCCTATGTCATTGGTACCCCATGTACCATGACAACCAGATCCTCCCCAGCACTCTCTAAAATCTTATCTAGGTGGCATACGAGGTCCACTATCTTCCCACTAGGTGATCATCACACCCACCAGCGACCCAACTGTCTACTTTCTTAATGATCAAATCACCCACTACCTTGGCCTTCCCTCCTAGTCATGACCACTGGAGACAGACACATCCTTGATGGAAGAGGATAGAGAATCACTTGGAGGGCAGGTCCTATCTGCAGGATCACTTCCTGCCACACCAAAATGATAGACTCCTGTCAGGTGACCTTACTCCTCCAAAACAGCACAAGAGCTGCTAGATTGAAGTTGGGATCACTCTAATGTGTCCCTGAAGGTCTCTTCTATATACCTCTGTCTGCCTCAGCCCTTCCAAGTCTGTCACTATAGTCTCCAGAGATCAGACTTGTTCTCGAAGAACCAGCAGCTCTTTCTGTCGGTATATAAAATAAATAAATAAATCAATAAATAAATGTACACATACAACCTCTCAAAAACAGGAGTGGCACACAGTGCAATAGACTGGAAAGCCTCGCTGCTGGTCTTCTGTCTGCATCTTAATTTGTTGAGCTGATAAAGTCTTAAAGGCTGGTAAGGAGTAAGTAGGTCTTAATTTATGTAATTAGGATTTTTTAAATTATTAGGTGACAAAATCTATGGTTTTTAAACTTGATAACTAGTGAATGACCAGCAGCAGGACTAAAATTAGTCAATCACTAAAAATCAGAGATAATTTAACATTATTTTAAGTGACTAATTGACTTATTATGAAAATGTTCCTCTCAGTGGGGGTGATAATCTATATATCCAAAAATGAGACAGGATGGGTGGGTAAGAGGGTGGGAATCAAACTAGTTGCCTAGAAAAGTACTTTCACCTTCTCAGATGAAGTAAATCTATTTTCCTACTGTACAGACAATTCTAATACAGACAACAGCTTCCCTATGAGGAAAGACTAAAGAGGTTAGGACTTTTCAGCTTGGAGAAGAGACGGCTGAGGGGGGATATGTTAGAGGTGTTTAAAATCATGAGAGGTCTAGAACGGGTAGATGTGAATGTTATTTACTCTTTCGGATAACAGAAAGACTAGGGGGCACACCATGAAGTTAGCATGTGGCACATTTATCATTAAAAACCAGGATCACAGTGGGCTCTGGTAGAATCAGACCTGTAACAAGGAGACACACACAGTATCAAATGCAACAAGAACATAAAGCCCTCCCTATATTAATAACTGAAGAAGTTCTAGAGAAAAACATTGACGTGTTACCAGAAAAGAGAAAATACCAATGCATGCAGAATTTCAAGATCCATAACCAAAAGAAAAAGCTAATTGAGATGGATAACTCTGTCATCAATGGCACAACTGCAAAAGGAAAGAGTGAAGTGAATAACAAATCTCAACTAAAGTCTCATAAGGAGTACAGGAAAAGCAATAACCTTAAAGAGAGTACCTGGAAAGCTATGACTACAAATGCTCATAGTTTGGGAAATAAAATCCCAGATCTGCAGGCCCTAATGACGGAGGCAGAACTGGACATCGTTGCTATCACAGAGACATGGTTCACAGAATCTCATGATTGGGATACGGCAATACCAGGCTATAACTTGTTAAGGAAGGACAGAGTGGATAGAAAAGGGGGAGGTGTGGCTCTTTATGTCAGAAATAATATCCAAGCATCTGAGCTGCAAGGAAGTTGGGGCAAGGAAGAAGCACTATGGGTCGACCTAAAAAAAGATGATGGAGCATCCATTTATATTGGAGTGGTTTACAGGCCTCCAAACCAAAAGGAAGAGCTGGACAGAGATCTGGTTGAAGACATCCATAAGATAGGTAAGAAGCGGGAAGTGGTGATCATTGGTAACTTTAATATGCCAGATGTAGATTGGAAAATCCCATCTGCAGAATCTAAAAACAGTAGAGCAATAGTGGATGCCATGCAAGTATCTTTGTTCAAACAAATGGTATTGGAACCCACGAGAGAAGGAACTATACTCGACTTAGTGCTCAATAATGGAGATAACGTCTCTGATGTCAAGGTGGGCGCCCACCTCAGCACCAGTGATCATCAAATGGTATGGTTTAATATCACTAAAAGAATATGGAAAAGAAGCACAAAGACCAGAGTTTTACAGTTCAAAAACACAGACTTTGAGGAAATGGGGAAGTACCTAGAGGAAGAACTAAATGGATGGGAAAATGAGAGAGATGTGGATCAGCAGTGGACCAATCTAAAAGGAGCAATCGCCAAGGCAACTGCTCTATATGTTAGAAATGTAAAGAAAAGCAAAAGAAAAATGAAACCTATCTGGTTCTCAAAGGAGGTAGCTGACAAAATTAAAGCTAAAAGAACAGCATACAAGAAATATAAAAGATCCCAAAGGGAGGAGCACAAAGAAGAATATTTGATTCAACTGAAGGAGACGAAGAAATTAATCAAGTTGGCAAAAAGTCAAGCGGAAGAGAGGATTGCCAAGGAGATAAAATATGGTGACAAAACATTTTTCAGATACATCAGCGAAAAGAGAAAAGTCCAAAGTGGTATAGTGAAATTGAAAGGTGGAAATGATCAATGTGTGGAGAGAGATGAAGAAATGGCAGAAATATTAAACGAATACTTCAGCTCTGTGTTCACTAAAGAAGACCCTGGAGAAGGACCATCTCTACACAACAAGAAACTGGAGGGAAGTGGAACAGATGAAAATCCATTTACAGTAGATAATGTATGGGAAGAGCTAAAGAATCTGAAAGTGGACAAAGCCATGGGGCCTGATGGGATTCATCCAAGGATACTGAGGGAGCTCAGAGATGTGCTGGCGGGACCGCTGTGCGACCTGTTCAATAGATCCCTAGAAACGGGAGTGGTGCCGAGTGATTGGAGAAGAGCGGTGGTGGTCCCGCTTCACAAGAGTGGGAACAGAGAGGAAGCTGGTAACTACAGACCGGTTAGCCTCACTTCGGTGGTGGGAAAAGTAATGGAGTCACTGTTGAAAGAGAGAATAGTGAACTATCTACAGTCCGGAGAATTGATGGACCAGAGGCAGCATGGATTCACCAGAGGAAGATCCTGTCAGACAAATCTGATTGACTTTTTTGACTGGGTAACCAAGGAATTGGATCAAGGAAGAGCGCTCGATGTCATCTACTTGGATTTCAGCAAAGCTTTTGATACGGTTCCGCACAGGAGACTGGTGAATAAAATGAGACGCTTAGGAGTGAGTGCTGAGATGGTGACCTGGATTGAAAACTGGTTGACGGACAGAAAACAATGCGTGATGGTAAATGGAACTTTCTCTGAAGAGAGAGAGGTTTTAAGTGGTGTACCGCAAGGATCGGTGTTGGGACCAGTCCTGTTCAATATCTTTGTGAGCGACATTGCGGACGGGATAGAAGGTAAGGTTTGTCTTTTTGCGGATGACACTAAGATCTGCAACAGAGTGGACACGCCGGAAGGAGTGGAGAGAATGAGACGGGATTTAAGGAAACTGGAAGAGTGGTCGAAGATATGGCAGCTGAGATTCAATGCCAAGAAGTGCAAAGTCATGCATATGGGGAGTGGAAATCCGAATGAACTATATTCGATGGAGGGGGAAAGGCTGATGTGCACGGAGCAGGAGAGAGACCTTGGGGTGATAGTGTCTAATGATATGAAGTCTGCGAAACAATGTGACAAGGCGATAGCAAAAGCCAGAAGAATGCTGGGATGCATAGAGAGAGGAATATTGAGTAAGAAAAGGGACGTGATTATCCCCTTGTACAGATCCTTGGTGAGGCCACACCTGGAGTAATGTGTTCAGTTCTGGAGACCGTATCTACAAAGAGACAAGGACAAGATGGAAGCGGTACAGAGAAGGGCGACCAGGAAGGTGGAGGGTCTTCATAGGATGACATACGAGGAGAGATTGAAGAATCTAAATATGTACTCCCTGGAGGAAAGGAGAAGCAGGGGTGATATGATTCAGACTTTCAGATACTTGAAAAACTTTAATGATCCAAAGACAACGACAAACCTTTTCCGTCAGAAAAAAATCAGCAGAACCAGAGGTCACGAGCTGAGGCTCCAGGGAGGAAGACTAAGAACCAATGTCAGGAAGTATTTCTTGTAGTGGATGCCTGGAATGCCCTTCCGGAGGAAGTGGTGAAGTCTAAAACTGTGAACGACTTCAAAGGGGCGTGGGATAAACACTGTGGATCCATCAAGTCTAGAGGGCGTGAATAAAGTGGAGGCATTCAAACACTGCACGGAGCGGCAGTAGCCACAGTGGCATTCAAACACTGCACGGAGCGGCAGTAGCCACAGAGGCATTCACGGAGCGGGATGCCAGTGGCCAGTAGTTGGTGTTCCACCTTCACGGAGCGGAAGGATGGAGGGCTGCTATTTCCAAAAAAAAAATAAAACAAAAAAATAAAAACTGGGGTGGGTAAGAGTATGGGGCAAGGGGGTGGCCTGCTTGTTACAGCGGTTGCTACCCCTAATTGAGCTGGATGTCACTTGGTTGCAGATACAGAGCTGCTCTCTAAATTGGGTGGAGGGGAATTAGGGCTGGAGGGTACTGGAAGCCAATAGTAACAGGTGGGAGAGAGAAAAAGGGAAAAAAATGGATAAAGTGCGTAGCTTGCTGGGCAGACTTGATGGGCCGTTTGGTCTTCTTCTGCCGTCATTTCTATGTTTCTATGTTAATCGGAGAAAGTTCTTTTTCACTCAACGCACAATTAAACTCTGGAATTTGTTGCCAGAGGATGTGGTTAGTGCAGTTAGTATAGCTGTGTTTAAAAAAGGATTGGATAAGTTCTTGGAGGAGAAGTCCATTACCTGCTATTAATTAAATTGACTTAAAAATAGCCACTGCTATTACTAGCAATGGTAACATGGAATAGACTTAGTTTTTGGGTACTTGCCAGGTTCTTATGGCCTGGATTGGCCACTGTTGGAAACAGGATGCTGGGCTTGATGGACCCTTGGTCTGACCCAGTATGGCACGTTCTTATGTTCTTAACCTTACAACTAGTAGACAATATAAACAGCTAGTAATAGTTTAACCCTCCAAGAATTGTGCTATCTTGCTTTAAGATTTAGCACTTTTTCTCAGCAAGTCCAAACTTGCTGGGAAGAAGCATTTAAATCTCATGACTTCTTAAATTCCTGAGTAGCCTCTTTCATGTGAAGTTTTATCAAATACTTTCAAAAATTCAGGTATACTATGGGAACCAGCTAACTCTTGTCCACACATTTGTTTACACCTTCAGAGAATTCTAGAGGTACATATTCAGTCACTGGATAGCCAAATTAGCCAGATAAATTTATCCAGCTAACTTTGGAGGTATATTCAATAGTGCAGTTGCATTACTGAATATAGCCAGCTATCAAATTTATCCAGCTAAGTTTAGGACAGCAATTTGGCACGACCAGACTTAGCTGGATAACTTAACCAACTCACTCTGAATATCAGAGTTCGCTGGATAACTTAGCAGGCTAACGTAACTCCTCCCCAAAATGCCCCGGAACTCTCCTATTAAATTATCCGGCTAAATTTTATCCTGATAATAAGATATCTGGCTAAAATGTAGCTGGATAAGTGCCCAAATATCATTCATTTATTTATTTATTTATTTGTTTGTTTGTTTGTTTGTTTGTTTTTTAAAGCTTTTCTATACCGACCTTCTTGATACAATCAAATCAGGCCGGTTTACATGGAACAGCGGTATTAAAAGGATAACCTTAACCAGAAGGAGCAAAAAGTTACAATAAAACAAGGGAATATAACTGGGAACATGAAAAAGCAGAGGAGGGAAAGAACTAAAAAAAAAATGAATACAACAGAAGAGATGAGGGTGCAAGAGAGGCCTACATATGCTTTGATCTATGGCAAGACAAAGGTATGGCAATGCTAGCCTGGATTAGGGGAAGGCTTGTCTGAATAACCATGTCTTAAGTTTTTTTTTTAAAAGTCAAAAGACAAGATTCTTGTCTGAGGTCCGGGGGTATGGCGTTCCAGATGGAAGGTCCTGCGTTCCAGATGGAAGGTATTTTAGCCAGATAACTAGTGAGTTATTTGCTAAAATACCTTTGTCTATGGATCTCTTAATAGATTGACTTCCCTTTGCTAGAACCATGTTGGCTTTTCCCCTTTAAGCCATGCCAATCCATATGCCCAGTCATTCTGTTCTTAATTATAGTTTCTACCATTTTGACTGCCACTAATGTCAGGCATTAGTGGCCTCTAGTTTCCCGAATTGCCCATGAGCCCTTTTTTAAAATTGGCATTTTATTGGCTTACCTCCAGCCTTCAGATTTTATGGCAGATTTTAATGACATGTTACAAATTAGTAAGGGCATATGTGTAATTTCGTAATTGACTGCTTTTAAAACTCTGGAGTGTATACCATCAGGTCCCAATCACTTTGATGACTGCTATACCCTTACAATTTTAACAAGTATATATACATGTGTTGACAGTCTATGTACATATCAAAGCTGTGTATGTATGTCTCCATGCATGTATACATATGTTTATAAAATCTGTGTGCATGCTATGTATTCAGATTAGCATACTGGTGTTTTTGTGATTACAGTAGAAGGAAGAGAAGTGCAGTGTAGCTGAGCCTATACTTTTTTTTTTCCATTTACATATTAGAGAACAAAAGTATATCAATAAACATTACTTTCAAAAGTTAGATACAAATTGCAGCTTTCTCATACCGTAATAAATCACAAACCTTTCTAATTGATTGCACTTTTTATCTTATGAAATGTGAAATGTCAGAACATCCCACAACTAATCAACTCATGGACTAAACAAAGTGCACTGGAATTAAGAGTCACTCCCTCTTTCCCTTGTAAAGCCTTATTTACAACAGCAAGATGTGACCGATAACGTCCTATCAGGGTTAATCTTCCTAAGGAGCTGGCTCACGGCCACTAACTTTTAACGCTGGCGGAGTCCCATTCCTAACCAGACTCTGCCCCGCAGGTCCGGGACCGGCTTCCCCATCACCTTCACAGCCCGCTGGTTTTCTCCCTCGCATCCCCCCCTTCCTTGTTCCCTTTTCGCTCCCGCGCGCGCCTCTCGCTCACCAGGGGAAGCGCGGGCGCGGGTTGCGGTCCGGGTCGGGAACAACCGGGGGAAATCTCTCCAGCAGGGATCCCTTCGACGCCTTCCCCTCCATCCTCGGGCCTCGGGCCCCGTCCCTGCGGCTCCTCTTCCTCAGGCTGTGTGCAAGTGCAGGCGCGCGCAGGGCGCCGGTTACCGTGGAAGCCGCGTCCATGGCAACCGGGCCCAGCCGCGCGGGGAAAGGAGGCCAGGGTGGCCGGGGCCGCGCGCGCGGAAAGGATCCCCCAGCAATGGAGAGGCGAAGCCGGGGTGGGGGGGGAGGCGCTGGAGCTGGCCAGGCTGGACGGTGTTTGGGCAGTTATCTGCTCTCATACTCGCTCTATTTTATGCTTGTGGAACCCCCTCTGCTGGGCAACAAGGGAGGCCTCGGGACACTGGGGAAAAAAAAAAAAAGCATGAAAAGGAGTGCAAAGAAATGTTCATTGTAATTCACTGTCTTCTGATTTTAAGTAAGGGAGCGGCGGATTTGCTGCTGTCTGCAAAGTGAGTTTGCACAGCCTGGGCGCGTCCCAACTTGCCTCTCCCACTCCAGGGCTGGCAGGGCGCAGAGCCGGGAGGAGGGCCGCCGCGCGGAGGCCGGAAGTGCGGGGCGGGACGCCGAGGCTGAAAGCGCAGCTGCCTGGCCGGGTGTTTTGCACACAGACCCCCTCGCCACCATTGCCGCCGAGCGGGCCCGCACTCTCTCGCTGTTCCCTTCTCGGCCCCCGGCTTTTTGCAAGCCATGGCGAAGGGGAAATGCTGCGCGTACACCGCCGGGGCGCTGGCCGTCCTCCTGCTCGTAGTCAGCATCACCCTGCTGGTGGCCAACATCTTCCAGAGCGCCGTGGAGAGGCGAGTCCGGCAGGTGAGAGGAGCCACGGGGTTTGGCTGTCAGAGCGGCACGGGCCGGGCTTGGTGGACGGACGCGCAGCGCGGCTCTAGTTCACTTAATATTTACGTATCTTGTTTTGTGTTATCTCGATGCATTTTATTGATGCGGCCGGCGCTGTGTGCCGCCGGTAGAAGGGCGGGCGCGCAAGTTTAAACAATAATCTCTGTGCTCAGGGCGGTCAGGTTGCCAGCACGGCCCGAGCTGCTGCTTCTCCTTCCAAGAGGAGCAGCTGGCCCCGAGCTCTGCTGGCCCCGGAAAGGTTCTGAGAATGGGCCAGCAGCAGGCTGACCTGTTGACTTGTAAACACTGCTAGGGGAGGAGAAAGGGAAACCGCTTGTTTTGCGCTACCATCCATTAGCAAATAGGCAAGAGATGCGTGGCAAGTTGCTCCTGAAATATAACAAGAAAAGGGACCCAACAAAAACAAGCTCACCTTGCGGAGAATCTGGAAAAGCCACACTGGACTTTGCTTCAGAATTGGCAGTATGTATACACATGGGCATAACTACCACTGAGGTAGGTGAGTCTTAATGGGGAATCATTTAATATCAAGGATCTTTGACTGAGGAGAGACTGGGGGCCCTACATCTGGCATCTTAAGTGAGACTCTCTCCATGTGGGTCATTGTTTTTCCCAGGAATATGAAATGCCTGGGTCAAAAAACTTGTTTTAAGAACATGCTGGCTCATACCATGACACCCAGCACACTGTATCTGACAGCGACAAGACTGGACCACAAGAACCCTGCAAATCCCAAAGAGGAGATTCATTCCTTGTTACTCACATCCATGGGTAAACAAAGGATTTCCCAAGGTCTATCTGGCTAATAATATTACATAGTAATAACAGCAGAAAAATCAAATGGTCCATTCATTCTGCCCAGCAAGTTTCTTGTGGTAGTAACTGCCGCTTCATGCAGTTACCCCTATGTTTCTGTTAAGGGTAGTAAATGTCACTCTGTGCTGGTAACCCCCAAGTCAAGCAGCTGTCAAACCCATAACAAGATTACTACTAGCAACATTTTTACAGTGTGATCAGCCTTTTTGATAATTCAGACAATGTTGCTTGAATGTGCTTTCCTTTCGGACTTGGCCCTAGAAGTAGCCCTGTGCTTTCTCCCTAATGCCTGCATATCAGTACCCTAGACCATAAATGTTGGGGCCCAATGTTGACTTGTTTATGAATCAACTTTCCCTTCTTCCCTCGCCAAAGTGGAGAGTGATTTGCAGTTGCGTCAAAAACATCAAGGCTGATTGGTTAAGGGTAGTAATTCCCACGCCTTCTGTTAAGGGTAGTAACTGCCTCACTGTGCTAGTT